>NW_027185764.1:40604295-40641006 GCF_028583685.1 Petaurus breviceps papuanus | reverse complement strand
TCTATCTATCTATCTATCTATCTATCTATCTATCTATCTATCTATCTATCTATCTATCTATCTAATCTATTTGTCTGTCTGTCTATCCATCTGTCTCTTGTTTGTACCTCATCAGCTATATGATGCCTTCCCTATTACAATGGTAGCTTTTTGAGGGTTGGGACTGATTTTTGCCTTACTTTGCATCCCCAGCTCTTAGAATAGTGCCTGGTCCATAGTTAGTACTTAATAAATACTTGTTGACTTATTGGCCACATCTCAGTTTTGTCTTCCCACAGTGAGAATAATAATATCAAGAAAACCAACATTCTTAACTGTTGAGGCAAGGCCTTCCCAGTTGACTCTTTCAACCCCTATATAAAGTTAACTTTGAATCACTCTAAGGTCCAAATACGTACTGATTACTGTCATGCTTTTATTCATTCATTCACTCATTCATGTATCTATCTATATACATTTTTTTATTTTGTTTCCATAACTATGAACCTTGGAAGCAGGTTAAAGTAGTCAATTTGGTGTCTCACACACACACACACACACACACACACTTTGAAAGAGCACCAATGACAAAATTTCTGTAAAAATAATATGTAAAGGATAATCACTTTAAAGTGTCCTGCTTTTGGAACTTAGTTTATCTTCCAAAAACCCTCAGGTCTTCAGAAATAGTAAAAAAATTATGATAAACTGATCATGAAGCAGAAAACTAAAATTTGCTTTTGTCACAAACAACAACAACATATTTCATGTTTACTGCCTTCTCAAATAAGCACTATAAACAATGGGATGTTTAAACACCCTGCCTTTACCTCCCAATGCATTTTATCACTACAAATGGAATTATCTCCAAGTATTCATTCATTAATTGAGCAAATATTTATTGAGGGTCTTCTATGGTCAAGGCACTGTACAAAGTGTTGTAAGGCATACAGAAGTGAATAAGATAAATTTGTTTCTGAAAATAGAGACTCACTGTCTAACTACAATCAGAAGTGTATCATCTAGGCCATCTTGTTAAGTCCATCTTAAAATATTAACTTTCTCAACTTAAATGAAAATTATCTATGCCAAAAAAGGGATAAAAAACTTTCATCAGTAGAAAAAAATAAATCATTAAAACGAACAGTAACTACTGATTTGGGGGACAGTTATTAATATCTTTTGGTATAGTTTTAGCATAGATATTTGATTTGAAAAATTGATTCACATTGTTACTGTGTTAGTATATAAGGTCAGGCATATGAGACAGATTGTGTGGGGCAAAATAATTCTAAACTGCAAAGGGGAAAGGGTTGTACACATTTTTAATATCATTGTTCTATAAAATCTTACAAAACAGATATTAGAGACCTTTTAAAATATAGGAAAATCATATGTCCTTTCTATTTTGACTTAAAGTTCCTTTTGTAAAATGAATGTACTCACATGGACTAAGGAGTTAAATGTTATATGTGTCTTTTCTGTGACCTACACATTCTGAAATAATTAAGTGTATAATACATAACTATGTTATAGTTCTAATACCAACTACTTGAAATAGTTTTGTAGTATAATTTAAAGTCTTGCATATTAAATGGGTAATTGTGTTAGTAAATACTTTTTTATGGAATTAGATGACATACTAAAACTGGCTCATGTTCATAGTAATATTACATACTTTTAAAATATTCAAATACAGTTTTTAACCCTCCCCCAAAATTATCCATATGAGAAAATATTAAAATGGTTTCTATGAGAAATAGTTGAAAAATTATTTCTATAAATATAGTTGGAGGATTTTGTTTTTTTAAAGTGTGATAACTAAAAATTTCTACTTAATATTTTAATAAGACCGTTCCTGTCCCTAAACACAACAAAGGGAATAAAAGAACCTAGATTATGATGTATGTATTTTTGCATTTGTATTTGCATACTTGCTACTAATTTTATTCATTGATATAGAAAAATTAAAGCTAAAAGTGATGTTTGTTATTTAGTCAGGGCATCAATTTAGTTTTAATTGGTATGCTTTTTAAAAAATTCCTGAAAAAGTTAGAGATAAGAATTCTTAATATTTATGCATGAAAAGCAGAAAGTGTCCATCATGGATATCACAATACAACAGTCAGTTATCAGCTACTTCAGCAATTTTCCCAAGTTAGAGAATATTCTGAATTTGTCAAGGGATAGATACAAGGGGAAATATATATATATATATATATATATATATATATATATATATAAATTTTAAAAAGGAAACACAAATCTGTATAGAACTGAATGTAAAAGCATCAAGTAACATCTTAACTTGAAAAAAATCAAATGAAATGAAAATGCAATTAGCAGCAGATTTTACTCCATTAATTATTCATCCCAAGTAATTTGTGAAATTTTAAAGCATTTTAACTGGAATTTTGTAATTGTAAGAATTCATGTAAGACACTAAGTATTGAAAAGTAACTACTATCTATACCAAAAAAAAGCTTGACAATATCACTTTAATTTTTTTTATCATTGATATAAGTGGGTTATAGAACCATTAGACAGACTGATTAAAGGGTATCAGACTAAAGTTTACATTGTTAACTTTCATCTAAATATATCACAGTACTGGTAATATAGACACATAAGCAGAAAATAAGACAAACACATAATGTTTAGTGACAGATAATTGATCATTTTAAGGGATACTATTACTGAATAGTAGTGTAAGTTTACAAAAACAGGGCAGTCAACATTCCAAATGTTGTACAACATATTCCAAATATGTTTGCAAATAGGAAACATTCAATAGTATGATTTTAAAGTGAAAATATTTCTCAAACTACTGAAAAATAATTTACTTAGATTTTTTTTTCAAGTATTTGGTTGAAATATAATGATTTTATATGCTTTTGTCTCCTTCCAAAGCACTATTTAAAAAGTCAAATATCTTTTATGTTCACCATATTTTCCTTCAATTTGCAGTTGTATTGCAAAGAGGTTAGATTTTTAACTGTCAAACAAATACTACTGCATCCACCCTGCTGTTGTCTATTTTTAAAGCACATGTTAATTTCTGATGCCTTGTTTTTAACTACCTCGAGGGTGTCTTTAGTAAGTAACAATATAAAAAAGTTAGCTAGAAGAAAGTTGACATTAAAATTTCAGGTTCAATGTGATGCTTATTACTAGAGGATGCATCAAACACCATTGCCAGCTGCATTTATCCTACTCCCACAAATAAAGCTATTATCATTGAAGTGCAAATTACTTATCTTTGAGATCAAACTAATAACAGCATTAATACTGCCATCAGGAATACCTGGGTATTATATTCTTTAACCAAGATTAATTTAAACCAGATTAGCAGTTATTGAAATTTAACTCTCAATTATTTTTTATCTTGTAACCGTTATGTCCAATACAATGTGAATTGGTTTCTCAACCAAATTATTCTTCTTTTCTTTTCTTTTTTTTTAACTAACATCCTTGAGCAAGGTTCCACCTATGGAAGGGAACAAATGCGGTCACCTGTAACCAGCTGTCAGGAGAAAAGGAAATGAAATCAAATAAAAAGTACTAAAGAGAAACAAATTACATAGAATCAGGCCTGGCTGTTATTCCAAGGAGGGGAAAGTAAGTTTTAGGTTAACACAATGGGTTTTCTTAAGAAAAAAATTTGATGTTTTTGTAAGGGGTGGGGGGAGAATTAGGGGATATTTTTCTTCCTACTGCCTGAAATCCACTCAGTTTACAAAGAAGAGGGAAAAAAAGGAAAAGAAGAAAAGTTGACAGTTAATTAACACACAGTCTTTATTACAGAAATCTCCTCTAAAGCAGGCATATTCAAGTAATACTGAGGTGATTGTCATAAAGGGGTTGTTTACTGTGGGGTTCACAGATGGCTGACATGACAGCCAAGAAACGAAAACAGCCTGATATCAAAGATAACCTTAAAACATGGGTAAGTTTTCAACTTGGATTCTGGTAACTACCTCTTTTCAACTTTCTTAATTTGTTATGTCCAAGCAGTATATTTTAATGTAGTCTTGTCATGAAGTCAGTGACAGTTGGGATAATTACCCAGAATGGCCCCCCCCCCAATAATAATCCAGAATCCTAACTTTAAGTATAATGTTGTCTGTATGTTACTCTGCTACATTTTAAAAGATGAATTGCTAGACAACTACAATCCATTCTTGATTGACAAAGCTGCTATAATTGTATGACTTTCTTGGATAATGGTTTAAACAAAAGTAAATAGTAAAAAAAAAATACCAACCTCCTCCCTTTGCCCCCCCCCCCAAAGGATTGGAAAGCTTAGCTGTGTTTAGTGCCCACTGATGAAAGCACTGTTCTCTGATTCATGCTGCTATTGTTGGTTTTCGTTTAGCTCCCTCTCAATCAATATCTAACAGGGCATGATTTAATAAGGTTTTATAATCTCCAAAAATGGGGGGAGGGCGGTTGTGGTATTGTCATTCATCAAAGGGGGCCTTTCAGGTTTCTTTGCTTTCACCTGCTGGGACCCATTTGGTCTCTTTCAAAGAGAATGCAATGACAAAATGAATGAGAAACGCTAGAATAAGAGTCCCTTATTCTACCCAATAGTATAATCAATGGGTACTTGTAATCCCTATTGTACCTCACAGAGGTAGCTGTAAGACAATTAAATCTCGTTTCTCAGGCAAATGATTTTGGTAGTTAACCTGAAACAGCCAACAATATTGAAGAGAATGAATGCTTTTGAAGCAGTGATGTAATGGGATACTGCCTGGCCAGAAAAGTAAATGCATCTGTGTGTGTGAGTGTGTGCGGGAGTGTACATATATGCAACTACAGTACTCATGAACTATAATCACTGAAGTATCACAAGGGAAAGCAGCAGAGATTTTAAATAATTTTCAAAAGAGGAAGCAGAATAAATAATTTTACATGTCCTTTTAATTTGTATTTTAAATGAATATGAAGAGATTCTTATTATTTGCAGCATTATAAATTCTAAATTGTAGCTTAATAAACAGCAAACATTTACATAGTTAACATCAGTTTGATATGACAACCAATTTAGGTTTAATTTCATTTGCATCAGCTAAATTCAATTTCTGGTCTTTCCCCTCCTTAGTGGACTGTTTGCATGTCAGAGAAAGAGACATGTATTTATTTTAGTCTTTATTACTTGTGGTTCACCTTCAGCTGTGTGGACTTCATCACCCCTATAAAGTATTATTACTTATGATGTGAACTTAGGTGTTTCCCATTTTTAAAAAGGGCAAAATATATGACCACTAAGTGATTTACAAAGAAAAGAATTGTGAAAATACTACATTATAATTAAAGAACACTACTCACAGATACAAATGTGTTTACTGTGTACTGCTAATGTGATAAATATAAAATAAAGTAAAAAAATTGAGAGACCCAAATTTGTATTATCTGGTTGTTATAAGAAAAACATGAAAAGACTCCTTTTAATATGATTAAAACATACTGGTTTGTTTAAATTCTTGATATACGATTTAGATATTTTTAAATGACCAAATTCTTTTGAGTAAATTAATCCCAATTACCAAATTTCCAACACCTGATTTAAGGGGAAAAATTTTTTTAAATTCTGGTTTTATTCTTGAGATAAAGACACATTCATGTCCACGTCCATGTCCACATGTTATATCACATTGTCTTCAACTCTGGTGGTCCATATAACCTTCTCCATTTATGAACACCCTCCTTCCCCACCCATTAGAGAGTTCTCAAAGGAAGGATGAGTACCAAAAGAATAAAACCCAGAACACATCTAGACATATATATCTACATACTAAAACAAGACACACACAAAGATGCACGTTTATGCATGTGCATATGTAATAATCAGATCATGTAATACAACACACACATGTACAAGTGTATGCATATAAATTTATATATAAATAGATTATAATTATCTATTCACAGACAATTCTATTTTAGTTCTCTTCTCAGTTCTTTTTCAGTTACCCAATGGTTAACTGCTATAAAGAAGTAAGTTTTTGGTGGATTGGGGAATGAGGGGATAGGAAGATTGTGTTATATGACAGTTAAGGAAGAATGGTGGGTATAAAAACCTGTCTATTTCTATATGTATATTTTAAAACTCTTATTTAAATATACTTGGAACACAGAGAAATAAAAAATCTTTTGGAATGATAAGCTGACCTGAATAAAATGTTGAATTCTCCCATAATGTTGTGTTCAGCCAAAAGAGAAAACAAACAAACAAAAAAAAAACCTGACTTCTCTGGATACTACCAAGTGATTCTAGCTAATTGGGGTAACTCAAGCCAATGGCTATCTGAAAGACTCCAGGTCAGGTGTTTTATTGTTGGGATAGTATTCAAAAAAACGATTGTCAGGGGTGAACGAAGAATTATGTCAAGATCAGTAAGCATTACTGCCACTAAAAAGAAAGGAGGGGGAAAACATTGGGAAGAAAAACATGTTATTTCATAAATGAGCTAGGGGAGGAAGATAGGACAATAACGTGGCCTTCAGCTATTGGTTTATTGGATTTCTATTCCCGTGATCTACATCTGTTTTGGGTAGAAATAGTTTGACTTTTTATATTATGCCAAGTAAAAATGTAGCTAGAAAAACATGTGAATTCTGAGTTTTCCCTAATGCCATTTTCTTGTTTGTACACTAAATCTTAGAGAATTGTGACTCAGTGTGCAAGGATGAGCCCTTCCTTCTCTGGTCAAATCATGCACCACTATTTTTATTTATTTATTTATTTTTCTTGGAGGGCAATTGGGGTTAAGTGACTTGCCCAAGGTCACAGGCTAGCTTTTGTGTTAAGTGCCTGAGGCCAGATTTGAACTCAGGTTCTCCTGACTCCAGAGCCAGTACTCTATTCACTGTGCCATCTAGCTACCCCACATGCACCACTACTAAATGGTAAACATGAAAGGGGCATCAAAAGTTGAAATTGTAAAACTGTATGATATTGGCAAGGGCAATGTTGCTATTTGTATTGACAAAGATACAGAGAGTGTGGTCTAGTGGTAAAAGGATTGTTAGGTTCCTGCAGTACTAAGTTCCAAACTTACTAACTCATGAACAAGTCATTTCATGTTACATTGTATTCTCGGAAAATGATGAAAATCCTCCACCTATTAATTCAATGAAAACTTAGGAAAAGCCTACTATGTTCCAGTCACTCTCCTAGGTGCTAGAAGTTCATCATTTAATAATGTAGGACTGAGAATCAGTGAAATAAGACTAAAAATGAACCTTGATTCTTCAAGGCCTATGTAACTTCAAATGAACAGATAATATTAGTGTGTGTGGGGGTGGGGTTTGTTAACTTTTGCATAATGTTTTTGTACTTCAGTCAAATTTACTATTGTCTCAGTCTTTTTTTTTTTTTTTGGTCCTTGGCACTACATCTATGTTCCAAAATATTGGATCTTAAAGAAAATTAGCACAAGAGCCACATTTTATTTCTTGCTACCTGAGTTCTGCTTTTGGAATAGGATACGTATTGTTTCATATAAGCTCCTTGTCAATGGCATTTTAATGAACTGTAATATAGAAAATAGCCTTGGATGGGATATTGGTGTTTCATCGCTATTGCCAACGCCAGGTGCAAATGGTCTTTCAGAAGGATTAGCAACACATGTCCCTTTTATTTCAGTTTTGGTTAGGGTTTTTTTGTGTGTGTGTGTGTGTGTGTGTGTGTGCATGCGTGTGATTTTTTTTGTCAACCCAATCTATCCTTTGAAGGGATCAGTAGGATATGCCCCCATATAGAATTTCCTGCTCAGATTCCTGGATTTCAAATTTATGTCTGGGATAGATTTGATTTCCCTAGTTCATGTCAGCAACAACTTAGATGCTTTTCAAATAATCCACTTAATAGAGAAGCAGAGAAGAAGCAAAAGGACACAATTCTCATGTTGTTATTAAATAAGAGGGCTCCAACATTGTTCTCCTTCAAAGGGAACTCTCTTTAGTGGTTATTGTTTAGGATTCAGTAGAAATGGAAACATATTCCTCTAACTCAGGCTTGGTTCAAAACTAAAGAACCTGCCAAGCCTCTGATTGGAGCCCAGGGAAATGGTGACTGTAGTTATGAGCTTTCACTTTTGGTTTGGTTGTGAAAGTAGGCTTTGTTAATGATTAAATGGCCTAAGGCGGTGTGCTAGGTAGATGGTACTTGGCAAAAACACATGGAAAAATGCGATCAAAAGATGGATAAGAGAGTTCATTGCTTACTGATTTCCTGGAATGTATTAACTTGTTTGTTGATATTTCTATGAAATTATGAGAAAAATGACATAAATAGCAATCTCGAAATACCAGTGGGCTAAGAACTACACTTTCCCCCATCCCCATCAGCACTGTCTCTTCTAATCTATTCTTTATTTTACATGTTAAGGAGATATGTCTCTGTGCTTTATGATGTTGCAGTGAAATGAAGTCCATGTGGTCCTACCTGTTTTCTACAATCTAAGAACATTTTAAAATTTCATTTTCTTTCATTGTTTCATCTCAAGATGTTGATTAGGATAAAAACATACTTTCTGTTTCTAGGGCCCCAATTCCAAAGCAACAAAGCACAGACAAAATTTTCAGTTCATTTATGAAAGGATATGTTTTCATTACATATTTTGGAATTCTTAAAGTGCTTAAAAAAGGCAAATTCATTTTTAGTGTGTGTTTTCTTTCTTTTAAGGAAGTGTTTGGACTTCGTAGATGGCTCACAATGAAATCTAAACAATATATAGCATGAAACGAAAAATCCCTGGTGAAGGGAAACATGGAATTCAGTGCTAAGTAATCCCTGCTCTGCTATTTAATATGAATATTTAATATGGTCACAGTGACAGATTTGATATTCAATTTAAATGTGGTCAGAAAGCCAGCCACAATCAGAAGACCAACAAAACAGAATAAAAAATGCCCCCAAAACTTTTCTTACCTTTTAAATGTAAAGAGAAAAAACACAATCAACAATTCATTTTCAATATTAGATCATCCATATCACTGAAAATTTGACAAGAATGAAATGCATTATGATTAATTTGAATGTCTACTTAAAATAACTTACTGTCCTAACATAATTTGGTATTTTAAACTTGTATACTTGACATAACATTAGCTATCAAATTAACCATCCTGTTTTCCTGTCATGATTTTCCATACTCTTATTCCAGAATTTAATAAGTGTTCCATATATAGGATTTTATAGGAAACGTAATGAAGTATTAAATATTCATTTCTCCCTGACCCTCCCACATCCTTACAAGAAAGCATTACTGGTCCTCGCAGTTTTATGGGGAAAGTGTGAATAGTAATTTCTTCATAAATGATGTGAACTTTCAGATAAAAGAAACTTTCAGAACTATTTTCAAATCATCGCTCTGCAATCATGACAGAAGAAAATGTACCTCTCACAATAACAGCAATGCCAATGATGACAACAAATACAACAAACTGTTAACCTTTTGACAAGAGTTTGAACAGAACACAGTGGATCTTTTCCATGGTAAATATACTCTCTTAGTTATTCTGCATTTGGGCATAACCCAGATGGCTTCACATAATCACTTCACATAGCACTATTTCCTTGTGTTGTATGTGCAGATGCCAAGAAAAGCTTGGTTGCCAATACCAATCAGCTAAAACAACTTCTCTTGTGAAATGTGATCAGATGAATATGTAGAATTAACCACTGCAATATCACAATATCCCATTTGGTCTTGAATGACCTTCCCTATGCTTAAATATATAACCTGTAAGTGTAATTTATCTGTTCTTTTCTAGGAAAAGTAGTGAAGAGGTATACAAATAGAATTCCTTTTGCTACTTGGCTATTACTTCTCACATTAGCCTTCTTTAGCACTCTATAGTAACTTGATTAAAAAAATAGCATTTAGTGATTATATCCCAAATGAACTCTTCACATAGCACAATATGGTACAATCCAATTACAACATAGCTTATCACTACTTAGATTCGTTTATTGATATGATTGGTCAAATTATTCACATATACTTGTGTACAGGTAATCATAGCCTGATAGGACCCTATTCGTCAGTATCAAATGTCTCATTATGTTTAACCATATTCCAAGTTTTCTAACCTGTTTAACTAATTCAATATCCTTAAAAAAAATCATCAATTTTACCAAGTTCATTGTGGTAAACAAGAGTACACTGAAATTTTTGTGGTATATACTGCATCATATTTATGGGAGGGAAACTCCTTCATTCATGAATGGAAAAAAAATTTAAATAGAACTGCATTTTAAGATCTTTCAGATTAGATCACTATATAAGATAGCATTTCAAAAACTGCAAAATCTCTTATACAGGGAATTCCAAAAATCTTAGCGCAGTTTTAAGCTATTATAGCTATGTATAAACATAGCTACATCAGTAGTATAAACTTCAGTTTGCCAATGTGTAACATCTTTTTTGAGCACATGTAAATTTGCTGTAAGGAATTTAAAAGGAGTATCTCAAAAATACACCCCAACTACAACAGATTTGTCATTCATGCACTGCTGAGCATAGAGGCCTAATTTTACATTTTATTTTAAATTAAGGCATTTACCAAAGATCAACACCATTTTTAAATGGACATTTTACAAAGAAATGATTTTGGTAGGAAATGATAACAATAGGGGGAGTGAGATAGTATTTTGTTGGGGTTGAATGGCTAGGTATAAAGTATCTGAATATATTGGAAAATCAAGAACAATACTTGGAGTTTAAATATTCTTCTGTCTCATAAGGATTGAGGGTGGATTAAGTCAGGTAGAAACACTTAAAAAGAAAAATACAGCATTTGGAGAGCAAGTTATGGGCCTATTTCCTTTGGCATCACTGTTAAATAATATTAAAGAAAACCCAACTCCCATTCAGTTAGCAATATAAAATTCAGCTCTTTGTATTATAGTCCTTAATTACCACCCCTATACTATCGGGGGAAGAAAGACAAAGAGAATTTTTGATGACAAAAATCAGGGAACATTAGAGAGGTCTGGCTGAGAACATGTGAACTTTATCTGCAGTTGTTTGGACATAAAATAATGCTGAAGGGACTCTTATTTCAAAGAAACACCCTATTAAGTAAGGCCAGCCAACAAATAGCAGAGTATCTCCCAAAGTGCCCAAAGGTAAATTTCTCAGGAAAAACTGGTAAATATTGAAAAGATCTTTTATCATTCCAAATTCAATCCCACTTTTCCATGGAGAGAAAAAAAAAATCTCTTTTGTGCCCTGAAAAGAGTCATGCGATAGAAAGATCTTTCTGAAAGAAAGTGCATCATACATCACTAAACACTGGGCCAACAGCATGAAAAGAATGACTCCAGAGCTGTCTCTCGAGGCAGTGGGCAGAGCTGTCCCAGGATGGTGCGTTCATGCCATCTAGTGGATGGTCTCAAAAATCTCCTCTGCTGAGCGGCTACAAAAAACAACTTCTTGCGTTTATAGTGTGTCTACCTGCTAGGCCAAGGAAGGGATGAGGTAGAACTGGCATAGAGGTTCAGACAATGTGGCAAAAAAGTCCTTTTGCAGAAGTCATCTAGACATTTGAGGTCAGCAAACTTGAGGGGTTTTTGGTGGGGAGGGAGGTGTAGTGTCTGGATAATAAGCTCAAGTGGATAGAGGGCCAGGCCTGGAGTCAGAAGACCTGGGTTCAGATCCAGCCTCAGACATTTACTATCTGTGTGAACTTGGGCAAGTGACCTAACCTCTGCTTGCCTCAGTTTCCTCATATGTAAAATGAACTGAAACAAGAAATGGAAACTCCAGGATCATTGTCCATGAACCCAAATAGGGTCATGAAGAGTCATACATGAACAAAACAATTGAACAACAACCAGAAATGGTTGATTGGGAAGGTTCAAGTAGGAAACCTACTGTACCTCTTTGCCAGTTTTTTGTCTCTATCATGATTTCTCAACTCTTCAAAAGCCTTAATTTCCCCGTGCCTATAATCTAACAGAGATTTCCATTTGACAGGGGGTTTTATGACAACTCAAACATTAAGGTAGTAAAAGTTAAAGGGAAGGGACAACCCATCAGCCCCTTCTGGTTTCCCGGCTGGTTGTCCTGTCAGGAAATCCCTTATTTGCAAAGCTCAGGAATGCTTTCCTGTAAAGTTATGTTTCCTGACTATCTGGGAATTGTCACAAACAGAATACCTCCAAAGTCGTTTCTGTTCTTCTCTGAAGTATAGCTTTACTTTTATCTTTGGGGGGAGATGTGGGAGTATGTGTGTGTGTGTGGGGGGGGAATGCGGCACAGAAGGGGAGAATGTCATTAAAACAGTATTACCCACTTGTTTCAGAAGTATGAATGTGCTGGAACTTTCCTCAATAATTTAGTCTTTGTCCGGTATTAGGGCAATGGAATTACAATCGCATCACTTTAGCCCCTATCTAGATTTTCTTTCAATACCAGGATAGGAATTTCCCCTATTGACCTTATTGTCGCTCAACATTTAATACCACTTTCATGCCCCGTGCAGTAACAAATTATCATCCTGTGCCAAGAAAACAAGGATTGTTTCTGATCATGATACAGAGGGTCAAACTTTAAAATGTTTTGGTTCTGCCCTGGTTTCTATGCCTTTTCCCAATTTCATAAAAGCTATTCTTTTAACGTGGGGATCATTTATCTCCATAATTGGAGGCATAGGGGACAGAACCCTAATTCTTAGAACTCTCCCCAAAGGAATTATTGTTGAAAAAGATGCACATTTTATCTCCTTGAGATCAGAATTTTGAAGACCTAACTGCTCTGAAATAACACTCATTTTACTACATAATGTTGGCCTATATTACTAAGTGGAGAGGGAAAAATGATAAAGGGTAGCCAAAAAAATAAGGTTAACTATTACTTTCTTTACATAAGTTTTTGTTAATGACTTTTAAAAATTATCTGTATGAAATTCCTATTTGAACCTAGTTAAATAATGAATTCAATGTTATAGAATTACGTAAACTTAGCTTTTTTTCACATGACTTAAAATGAGAAACTAAATTTATGGATAATTTCCCTCATTTTAGGCATATCAATTATACACACAGTTGCTGCATTCATTTTCAAAGGATCTTTTTAATTTTTTTTTGTAAATTAGTAGGAATTTAAATCATGTTAATTGGGCTTCTATCTACTTGGTAAAAATTTCTTTGACTCAGTTGTGTTCACTGATTTAATATAGATTGTCCTGGTTTAATATAGAAACTGACCACACATTTAATAGTGAAGCCAAACACCTGCTTTTCATGACTGAAAAAGATAGGAGCAGCAATATTTCTCCCCTTTTCTATTTACATTGTGGACTGTATCTGGGGGTACAAATTTGCTTCAAAGAATTCCTCCACTATTAGAAGAGATTTGTAGCCTCAAATACTAAAGCTTTTGAGTTGAATTATTATTGCTGAAAGTGACACTATTATACCTTAAATTGAATATATATGTACACATACACATATTTGCCAAAATTGAAATTATTATATTAATTTAACTTGAGAAGTTTTTTTTTTTAAGTTTGGTCACTCCAGATGATTTATACAGCTGAATTGTCAATATTAAAAATATTCTTACCTTTTACATATTTTTATAATTACTAAACTAATTCTTTAATTAACTCCCCCTTTCCACTGTATTTAAATAGCTACTTATAAAATTCTGGAGAATTACAGATCTAATTTTTCCTTGATATCTGCACTAATTTAAAATATAAATATCACAAATAGGTAGATTTATGACAATTACAGTTAACAAAAAATATTAATCCTATTCTATCTTGAGAGCTATAGTCATTTTTCCTGAACACTTAATTACCCCCCACCCCCCAATCTGATGTGTACACCATCTGCTTAAAAATATAAACATCTTTTTTGGTATTAATAATTTCACTTTTCTGAATGTCTCCTGTATATGTCCATGCAGATTCAGAGAAACTTGTAATTTTGTATATAAATAATTTGAATATTTAATTTATAATTTCCATGTTGTGCAGTATATGATAGGAGAAGCCTGGGAAAGCTTTGTTTAGAAGAAACAGGACTTTTTTTCTATTGGGAAAGTTACTGACTTATTTTTTCTAAGAGTCATTTTAGTTATAAATTAGTTAATATACATTGAGGAAATATTTCTTTTTGAAAAATGTGTTTGGGACTTTGGGGGACCTAAAATTGAACTTGAAAAGTTGAAACTGACATGCATAGATCACAGAGATGTAAAAGTCTTTGCATGTGATTTTAGATAAACTTAAAGATCTAGTGATTCAGAAATTGAAACTATAGATTACGTATATAAAAACTAAGATATGTATATGATATGAAAATACCCATGGAGGTTCACATGGGTTATTTTTTTCTGGTTGTATTACAATGTGTTTTAGTATAAATTTGAAACAAAAATAATAAAAAAAAATAAAGTATGAGTTTTAAAGACAATGTCAGCTTAAACAAAGATAAGGTTCCTATACTTAAAACTTCCCCCCTCGGCTCATATAATAATGTGTTTCACTAGTTACATGCCTAAATTTTCAAAGAAGAAAAATCTTTCCCCAAGAAGATTAAATCTGTATTTCTTCCCTTTTACCTAGAAGTATCTGTGCCCTCAGTTTGTATATATCTAGTGTTAAATCATCTAAATATCTTGAAAGATCCAGATATCTGATTGAATTTTTCAGTCTTTATTCCTATATTTGCCATTAGAACCTTAGAGTAACAATGGGATGGACTTATGGGCTTAATGTGGGTCTCTATGAGATGGTATATCTATATTATTGTAATATGATGAACTCAATTTTCTAATAATATGCCTCTTGTGTTACTCAATGGACTCTTTCCTCCCTTTCATGTAAAAGGGTGTAAGCACTGAATTCTGGTATTCTCCTCCCTAGCCACAGTTGTTTGCATAGCACAGGCTACAAAAGAGGAGAAAGCCTTACTCCAGAGCAGTGTATAATCTTTATCTGAGCTGATAAAATATGGGGTACAGCACCTCTTAATCCTGTGCCTATGCACATCAAAAAGGAGCAGAGCAATGCTGTATATTCTTCCTCCAAAGTATAGGAAGAATTTTGCTTATGTTTCTATCTTCCATTGCTTATGATAATTCTTATTTCACAATTAATAGAATCTGCCCCCTCAAAACCTATTAAGGATAAATTGAAATTATTAAAATACATGTATCACTAGTATTTATTTTGAATAAAATATGAACTTAAGGCATTAGAATTTAGAAATTAACAATAGAAAGTAGTACACTTTGGAATTAACATACATATAATAATTACTGATAAATTTTATTTTCCTTTAAAGACTTTTTAGTTTGACCCATTACATATATGTGTTTCTAGTATGTATGTGTGAGGGCATGTAGTCATACATGAGCTATTATGTGGATATATGAGCTTTTGAACTGTACTTCTCTTTATACTTTTATTCTCAAAACAGCACATTTAAGAAAAAACTTCTATCTTAATTATGCCACTTAGTATGAAAGCGCATCTCAGGTATATTAGAATTTCACAAGCATTAGTTTTTATAGAAGGGATCTAGATCATAAAATGTTAATGTACTAATGCCTTTGACCAAAGCCAAAGAGTTTTAGCATTTAGAATTGAGAATAGAATTGCAAATAGAAACATAATTAATCTATTACTTTTTAATCCCCATAGTCATTCTTTTGTTATATTCTATAAAGAACCCTAATTCTATTCAACCTATCACTCCATCTTCTGACTCAAAAAATTAAACCATCAACATCTCATACTGAAAAGTGATGATTTATCCCTCTCCCTACCTGCCCCTTCCTGTAGTGGTAAAACTTTACACACAGTTGATATTAAAATGTGATAATTATTTTTCCCTTTTTGCTTCCACTATGCTCTGCTCATTCCTCCAACACAAGGCATGGCACACACACACACACACACACACACATACACCTGGGATGCCAGGAAAAATACATCTCCTCTTCTCTGCCACTTGGAATTTCTGGCTCTTCTCAAGACTTAGTTCAAATGTCACTTCCTACACATAGCCTTCACTATTATTATAGTATTATATATTGCACAGTATTAGTGCTCTCCCCGCCCCCCAACCTCAGGGAAATTACTTTATATTCACTTTGTATATATTCGTGGAAATGGTCTTTCCTATTAAATATAATGTAGGCTTCATGAAGTCAGAGATTGATTCTGTCTTTTTATCTCTTGTGCCTATTATGTACCGTGTTTCCCCGATAACAAGACACTGTCTTATTTTTTTTTGGAAAGAAAAACACCAGAGGGCTTATTTTCAGGGGAGTTGTCCTGCCTCAGCTCTCCTCCGTGGCACTGCTCTCAATGGCACTAGCAAGCAAATAACTGGGGAAGAACAGGATGACACGCTCACTGCTGCAGCTCTGATTGGATGCAGCTCAGAGCGTGGTGTGCGTTTCACGGGAGGGAGGGGGTAGGGACGGTGCATACAGAGGGTACCATAATGTAGTGTGTAGCGCAGGGGATCACCTTCAGTACAGTAGCAATCTCAATAGGGCTTATTTTCAGGGGAGGGCTTATTTTAGAGGAATCTTACACAGTAAGGGGAAGGCTTATTTTCGGGATAGGTCTTATTATCAGGGAAACACGGGTAGATGTGCACATAGTAGGTCTTAATAAAAACTTGTTAAATTGAACTGAAGTGGGGGGGTGGAGTCAGAAGAATCCGTCAGAGTTCTAGATTTGCCATTTATAGCTATGTAGTCTTTAACAATTAACATGATCTCTCTGACATTTAGTTTCCTCATTTAAAAAATTGAGGATACTACTTAGATTTCCAACCTCTTTTAAGCATCAGATGAAAAAAAGTATACAAAGCACTTTGTACAAAACTATATAAATGCTTGGCATCATTATTATATGCTTTATATAACTATAGCATCTCTAACATGTTCTTTTAAATATTAATAAAAATATTCTTTTGTAATGCCACCCAAATGTATTCATGTAGATTCAAAGAAATAATAAATTGCTGTACTCAAGATGACCTGCATTTAAATCCTTCCTCTGACACTTACTAGCTGTCTCACCCTGGGTAAGAAAAGGGAAAGAAGTAAGCATTTATAAAACCCCTACTATGTGCCAGGAAGTGTGCTAAGTACTTTTTACCACTATTATCTCATTTGATCCTTACTGTACCTCTTCAATGTAGATGCTACTATTATACCTATTTTATAATTGAGAAAACTGAGGGCCCAGAGAGGTTAGGTGACTTGCCCAAGGTAACACAGCTAGTAAGTGTCTGATGCCAGAATTGAACTCAGAACTTCCTGATTCCAGGCCTAGTGCTCTATCCACTGTGCCATTGGCTGCCTTGCAGTTATTTAACTTCTTTGAGTCTCAGTTTACTTATTTGTAAAAGAAGGATAATAATATTTGTAGCACCTGTCGGACATGGTTTGAGGCTCAACTGTAATCATGTATGTAGAGTGCTTTTAACCCTAAATGCCTATAATTAATGTCAGCTACTACTATGAACTCCTTTAGAACAGAAATCACGTTTTCTTCTCCTTTAGATGGCTATAGTGCCCTATGCAGTAGCTACTCAATAAATGGCTGGACAAAGCAACCTTAGCTAAAAATTGTCCATGAGATAGTGCATTAACTACTTGACAAACAGTCATGGTTACTTTGATAGGTCATATAATGAAATCTCCTGACTTAAGATGAGGTTACAGGTATCATAAATCATGCTTTATATATGATATATATATATACAATATTGCATTACAATGTCCACATTGCATATTTTATATATTATTATTACTATAACATGAAAATGCTAAGCAAAGCTGGTCAAATCTTATTTCACTAGGAAAAATGCTTTATATTTTTTATATTGTTACAATCTCTAGGTATAGTGAAATACTGAACAGTAACATTTCCTTTATCTGGACCATGGTATATTGATGAATACGTAACATACAACATAATGCAAAAAGTTTCCTTAAGGTCAAAATAGATTATTTTCTTATTCACTCACTTTGGAACTTGTAGACAGCCTTATGTTATAAATACCTAAATGCTTCTTCTCACACTAAATACATTGTTAAGACTTATTAATCAGTGGTTAAATCTTGGAATTTTTAATATTTCCTTTATTTGTCAAATCTGTAACTCTTATCATTGATTAATCTGTTAGAGCTTAGAGTTGGAAAGGCCCTTAGATAATACTTAATGTAATTTTCTTTTTCCCAACTCTAACATCACTACCACCAGTTCATTAATAAGGAAACTAAAGCCCAGAATACCAAGGTGACTTGACCAAAGTCACTCAGACAGCATGAAGCGCAGCCCAAATTTAACCCTATGTCTTTTGACTCAAGATACAACATATTTTTTTACTTTTGCATAAAATCATGTTATGTGTCTTTCATGGAATATCCTGTGTCTAAGACAACAAATGATTGTGCATAAAAATCACAAATCAAATAATCAAAGAGGGACCATTTCTTTCCAGGTCTTATTTTTACACAATTTTATTCTTCCTTTCCCACTACAAGCTGCATAAACTATAGTCAAAATTTTCTGTTTCTCAATGTCTTCATTGTCTTAATGAATTCCAATGGCCCAACCATCTCTAACATTCTACAACTGTGATTTGAAGATCAAAGTTTGTTTTAGCATTGTGAGTAATTTCAGTATATTATCTGCTGACTGACAAGATATTTCCAAAGCTAGTTACTTTTGAACACTGAGTAACAAATAACTTTTTTAAAAAGCTAAAATACATTATAAAAAATAAAATATATCTGTATCTCTATCTATCTATTTGGTGGGAGTGGAATGGGAGATAGTAAACCTATGATTTCAGAAGTATAGGGAACTTCTGGTAAGGAAACTCCCTTCACCAATGTTTTTGGAGATTCCTTTGAAACTTAGGGTATTGATTGAGCATTTTGTTCCAAGAAACACAACTAGTGTGAATCAGAGGTAAGATTGAAACTTAAATCATCCTGATTCCAAGGTTGGCCCTCTATTCACTTCCTTCCTTCCTTCCTTCCTTCCTTCCTTCCTTCCTTCCTTCCTTCCTTCCTTCCTTCCTTCCTTCCTTCCTTCCTTCCTTCCTTCCTTCCTTCCTTCCTCCCTTCTTCTCTCTCTCTCTCTGTCTCTCTTTGTCTCTCTGTCTCTCTCTATGTCTCTCTGTCTCTGTTTCTGTCTCTGTCTCAGTCTCTGTCTGTCTGTCTGTCTCTCTCTCTGTCTCTCCTGGAAATCAGAGTTAAGTAACTTGCCCAGCCAGGGTCACATAACTAGTAAATGTTGGAGGCTGGATTTGTGCTCACATCCTCCTGACTCTAGGACCAGTGCTCTATCTACTTTGCTACCTAGCTGACACTCTGCTTCACTCTCATAAGCAGATCAGATTGAACAAATTATGTCACATAAAACATAATGGTCATATAACCTTTTCCAAAACAATAAGAAAGCAAAATGACTAATAAATGTGGTTATTTGGCTTATAAGAATAATATATTCTATGCAGAAACATGGATTTCATAAACAGATTCATTATACAATTCCAATCATATTCACATATACTCTGGTTAAAAAGAACTTTTTTGAGAAAAAGAGATTATTTTCTTCTAGCAATGCTGCAATAACAGGGTAACAAGTTACTAGAAAAGAATCTATCCTGTTTAGAGTTTGTACATGGATAGATAGGTAAACAATGCCAGACCACTTCATAGAACCTTCCTAGCCAGTATCAAGGAAATGATATAGCCCCTGGAAAATAGCCATTATTGACATCCATATAATTTATTTGACCTGCTTTGTGGAAAAATTGTACTCTAGGCATGAAGGTAGCTATTTGCTCTGGTGAATGAAGAGCTAGACCTAGAGTCAGGAAAACCTGATTCAAATTGAACCTCTGACATTTTCTTAACTTTGTGACCTTGAGTAAGTTACTTAAGTGCTGTCTGCCTCAGTCTCCTCATCTATAAAGTGGGAAAATAATAGTGGATAATACCAAATGTAAATTTATATAAAGCTTTCTAAAAACATATAAACACTTGCTTTTATTATGAGGGAAAAATTCTTCCCTAACAAGATGCATTTCTTCTGAAATAGCTGTCTTTACCACCTAAAACAAGTTCCCTTTGAAGAAAAAATAGACCCTATAATCACATAAAATTTTCAGTTCATTCAGAATATACCATTTCTCAGATGGGAATGAGGGTATTCATGTATACTTTGAGCAATTTCCTCTTTGATGGCTCCCTTCATCCCTGAGTGATAGGAATTTATGTAGATTGATGCTTATTTAATAAGATGAATGTAGATAGATTAGATAATAAAATGTGCTAGACTGACACAGCAGAAACACACCTTTTTTTTTTCAGTGACCCATGGGTAGGAGATAAACCAACATTCTATCAGTGTTAATGTATGGTAGCTTTTAACTCACATAGTTAAGGGAAAGATTAGGGAAAGGAAATAAACTAATTATTGTATTGGTTTTAAAACAGGGTATTCCCGAGAAGTTCAAGATCATTTTTCTTGTAATGGATATTTACTAAATAGCTGTTATGTGATATAATATAGCAAAGATTATGAAGAGATATAAAAAATCCCAACATTCAACCACTGATTAATAGGTACTTCCAATTTATTTCATGTTACAGGAAACATCTAAGTAGTGTATTTGGGTGTTCAGGGAGGATTTCACACCTCTGGTGTGACGGCTTGCTGAGACTTTTTCAAAGCTGCTCATCCACCTTTGGTGTCTACCTGGCACTCAACTCTTATCTGTGGCTCCAAGAAGCTGTAGCATGGGTAGTGGTCATATCCCAGTAAACCATCTTGGCAGATAGGCTAAATCATGTTAAGGTTAACTGATGGGCCTCAAACCCATTAGTGAATTATAGGGGTTTCCTTCCCCAAGCATGTGAAGACTTCCCATGGTGGAATAGGAAGATGAGAACAATTTGTTCCAAAGACCATGAAGTTGGCTGAAGCTGGTGCTGTGGAGAGCTTAGAGCTTGGTCAAACATATAAGATGCCAGGATCATCCACTGCATCCAGGGCCATCTCTGGTCATTCTGATTTTTGTCTTGTCACTGGACTTCAATGACTTTGGAAGAGAGAATGAGGCTGATGACTTTGTGCAGCTCTGTCTCACTTAAATCCAGTTCATGCACAAGTCAAGATATCACCCTGTGATATCAGTGGTCCTCTTTGAAAATGAACAATAACACAAGGCTGTCTACAAGTTCCAAACTAAGTAAGAAAATATTTGTTCCTATAATAGTATGACGGTGTGGAAATTATTTGGAACAATCATTTAGTGACAACAATGTCCACACCATGTGCTTTTACTGACCCTAGGCTGCCTCAGAATTCTGAACTTGACCAGGAAAAAAAATGGATTGAGTTGGTTTCCTTGACTTTCAATACATTCTTTGCCATGCAAGTGCTGGATTTTATACTATACACAAGTGTTTCCTTGCTCTCTTTTTTCTGTGTCTCTTATTCTGCGTTCCTTGAGAATCACTGTTGTTTTCTCTTTGTTTTTGAAGAGGACAAATAATATCATGGATTGATGTCTTGACTTATGCATGAATTGGATTTAAATGAGGCAGAGTTGCACAAAGACATCAGCCTCACTCTCTCTTCCAGAGTCATTGAAATTCAGTGGCAAGACAAAAATCAGAATGACCAGAGATGGCCCTGGATGCAGTGAATGATCCTGGCACCTTCCATATTTGACCAAGCCCTAAGTTTTCCATAGCATCTGCTTCAGTCACCTTCATGGCCTTTGGAACAAATTGTTCTCCTTTCCCTATTCCACCATGGGAAGTCTTCACATGCTTGGAGAAGGCATCCTTCTAATTCACTGACAGGTTTGAGGCCCATCAGTTACCCTAAACCTGATTTAACCTGTCTTCCAATACAGTTTATTGGGATATGTCCACTGTCCATACTACAGCTTCTTAGAGTCACAGATGAGAGATGAGTGCCAGATAGATACCAAAGGTGGATGAGCAGCCTTGGAAAGGGTTAGGTAAGTCATCACATAAGAGGTGCTAGTCTTACTTGAACACTGCATACATTCCTTTAAGAATGGTTATTATAGGTCAAGATTGCAGAATAAAAACATAGACTTAGTTGAGCTCTCCCCTAAACTCCTCTAAATACCTGTAAAAAATTACTCTAAACAAATTCTAGAGCTGTAGAACCCACAAAATGACTGAGTGAAACATTTTCAGCACAAGACAACCTAGAAGGTTGACAGGAAGGGTCTATCATGCCAGACTTGGGAGTGGAGCAGAGTCTAGCATGGGCCACACCAGCACAGATTGGGGCAGAATGGACGTTAGGGGATTGAATTGCTGGCAGCTGTGGTGATTTACAGCTTCACAACCCACAAATGCCAAGGTCAGCATGGAAGGTGAGTGGGGAGACTCTGTGGCACCTGAGGAAAAGAGGAGAGTGGTCCAACCCCAGACCTGGAGCAGTGGAGGTGGTGGCAGTGGCAGCGGCAGCAGCAGCAGTGGCTGATTCCAGAGCTGTGGGCCCACAGACAGTGGGGGATTGAGCAGCTGATACAAAACCCCTGAAATATGGGACAGCACACCCACCCCCACTTCCATTGGTAGGAGAGTGCTACCTTGACAATGTTAGAAAGTCAAATATTTGACTGGGAACATGAGCAAACAGCATTAAAAAGTCAGACTATAGAATCTTACTTTGGTGACAAAGAAGATCAAAACAAATAAGCAGAAGAAGACATCAAAGTCAAAGCTCCTATATCAAAAACCTCCAAGAAAAATATGAATTGGTCACAGGCCATGGAAAAGCTCAAAAAGGAGTTTGAAAATCAAGCAAGAGAAGGAGAGGAAAAATTGGGAAGAGAAATTAGAGTGATGCTAGAAAATCATGAAAAATGAGTCAACAGCTTGGTAAAGGAGACCAAAAAAAAACTACTGAAGAAAATAACACCTTAAAAAATAGACTAACTCAAATGGCAAAAAGAGGGCCAAAAAGCCAATGAGGAGAAGAATGCCTTAAAAAGCAAAAATAACCAAATGGAAAAGGAAGTCCAGAGTTCACTGAAGAAAATAATTCCTTCAAAATTAGAATGGAGCAAACAGAAGCTAATGACTTTATGAGAAATGAAGAAACTATGAAACAGAACCAAAAGAATGAAAAAATAGAAGACTGTGAAATATCTCATTGGAAAAACCACTGACCTGGAAAATAGATCCAAGAGAGATAATTTTAAAATTATTGGACTATCTGAAAGCCATGATCAAAAAAACAAGCCTAGACATCGTCTTTCAAGAAATTGTCAAGGAAAACTGCCCTGATATTCTAGAACTATAGGGGAAAATAGAAATTGTAAGAATCCACTGATCACCCCTTAAAAGAAATCCCAAAAGGAAAATTCCTAGGAATATTGTAGCCAAATTCCAGAGTTCCCAGGTAAAGGAGAAAATATTGCAAGCAGCCAGAAAGAAACAATTTGAGTATTGTGGAATACAATCAGGATAACACAAGACCTAGAAGATTCTACATTAAGGGATCAAAGGGCTTGAAATATGATATTCCAGAGGTCAGAGGAGCTAGGATTAAAACCAAGAATTACTTACCCAGCAAAACTGAGTACAATGCTTCAGGGGAAAAATGGACATTCAATGAAATAGAGGAGTTTCAAGCAGTCTTGATGAAAAGACCAGAGCTGAATAGAAAATTTGACTTTCAAATAGAAGAATCAAGAGAAGCATGGAAAGATAAACAGGAAAGAGAAGTCATAAGGGACTTATTAAAGTTGAACTGCTTACATGCCTACATGGAAAGATGATATTTGTAAATCATGAGACATTTCTCAGCATGGAGGAAAAAGACAGACAGACAGACACAGATAGATAGATAAATAGATAGATAGATAGATAGATAGATAGATAGATAGATAGATAGATAGATAGATAGATAGATGACACACAGTGAGTTGAATATGAAGGAATGATATCTAAAAATTAAAATTAAGGGGTAAGAGAGGAATATATTGGGAGAAGGAGAAAGGGAGAGATAGAATGGGGTAAATTATCTCACATAAAAGAAGCAAGAAAAAGGTTTCACCATAGAGGGGAAGAAGGGAGGTGAGAAGGAACAAGTGAACCTTACTCTCATTGAATTTTGCTGAAGAAGTGAATAACGTACACACTCAATTTGGTATCTTACCCTACAGGAAAGTAAGAGAAAAGGGAATAAGAGGGAGGGGGGATAATAGAAGGGAAAGCACATTGGGGCAGGGGGTAGTCAAAAGCAAACACTTTTGAAAAGGGATAGGGTCAAAGGAGAAAATAGAATAAGTTGGGATGGAGGTTGGAATGGAAGGAAATATAGTTAGTTTTTCACAACATGACCATTATGGAAGTGTTTTGCAGAACCACACATGTATAACCTATATTGAATTGCTTGCCTTTTCAATTTGGGTGGGTGAGGAGGGGAAAAGGGGGAGAATTAGGATTTAAAATTTTTAAAAATGAATGTTAAAAAATGTTTTTACATGCAACTGGGACATAAGATATATAGGCAATGGGGTATAGAAATCTATCCTCTGCTATAAGAAAGTAAGGGGGAAAGAGATGGGGGGGGTGATAGAAGTCAGGGCAGTCTAGGGGAAAGGGGTAATCAGAATGCATGCCATTTCAGGGTGATGGAGATGGGAGAGATGGGGGAGAAAATTTGGAAATCAAAATCTTGTGGAAATTAATGTTGAAAACTAAAAATAAATTAATTAATAATTTTTAAAATGAGGGGAAAAAAGAAATTCAAAAAAAAGAATGGTTATTATTTCAAGTACATGGGCAAATCCTTCAGAAAAGCATACTTCACTGACTGTTAAATATATTGTATCCATAGTTGGTGTAGGAAAGTCAAGAATTTCAAGGATTATTCAAACACACCACAGCAAAGGAAAATAACATGAAAAATAAAGCCAAAAACTGACAAACTATTGCCTTGAAACAACCCAATTACTCTTCAGAGGCACCTGGTAGCTAGAAAGGCTGTTTTTTATACCTCACCAATCTTGGATAATCTTGAAATTCCAAGAACAAGGGAGAGACCAGTTGAAAATAGCAGCTAACTATTGCTATAAAGGGGGAAAAAACCCACTTCTCATGGGCAGAATAATACAAAAACTGGAGTACTGAAAATTGGAAAAAGTAATTCACCTATGAAACTCACTTTTTCACTCAAGACTCTACCAAAATGGTGAGATCCAGTCATCTTCATTGACTAAAACATTTACACCCTCCCATATCTTGCATGGAATCTATTTTTAAAGCTTCCATTGGGTTTGAAAATTGGGTCACTGTTGGAGGAATGATGAATTCTAATAGATATATTGACATACTGAGCAGCAGAATTGTTACACAATTACAGAAATTTCAAGGTAGAAACATAATATTGTAACATGACCTTGTTCAATGCCACATTTCATAAAAGATTAAATAATTTATCTAAGATATGGAAATAAACTTGCTTCAGTGGCCTAATTTAAACCCCATTGAAAAATTATGGGTTATAATCAAAACTGGTTTGGAAAAATGTACTGCTCTTCACATCTCCAAGATAACATAGTATGGGTTAATGATGAATTGAACGATATATAACAAAATTTTGTGAACTCAATGTCAAAACACATGAAACATGTGACTGCAAGAAAAGGAAGACATATCACATAATAAATAGCTGTATGGTATATTTAAGTAAGTACACTGAGTCATTTTACTTCTAGGGGTAGCATGATATATTTGATAAAAACCTGGCCTTGGAGTCAGAAAGACCTGTGTTCAGGTCCTGCCTTTGATACACACTGGCACTGTGACCTTGGGCAAGTTATTTCTCAGTTTCCTATAAATAAAATTCTGTTTTGGTAGAAGAGGCTTCCTTATCTGCCTTTATCAATGAAATCAATAATCCTGTTTTTCTCTTCTTTGATTACTTCTAATAAAACAGATTTTTGTTGCTTTAGGAAAGAACTTTCAGAAAATCTCAATATATATATATATATATATATATATATATATATATATATATAGTTAATAGATTCTAAGTATACAATTGCTTCAATTGTTTTGATTAAATTGAATCACAGAATAGCAGAGTTGGGATGAATCTCAGTGGTCATTTAGTTTAATCCACTACACAAAGAATAAATTGGGGGCAGCTATGTAGCACAGTGCATAGAGTACCAGCCCTGGAGTCAGGAAGACCTAAGTTCAAATCCAGTCACAGACATTAACTAGCTGTGTGACCTTAGGCATGTCACTTAACTCTGATTGCTTCGAAAAGAATTGCATACACAATATCCTGTAAAGTGATCAGATAACCTCTGCTTGAGGACCTCTAGTAATGGGAACTTATTAGCTCCAAAAGCAATTCATTCCAGTTTGGAATAGTTCCAATTACTGGAAACTTTGTTTTCACAGTAAGCAAAAACCTGATCTCCATATTTTCTACTTGTTTATCATAACTCAGCTTTAAAAAAAAAACCAATACAACCCATTTTTCCGAAGATAACAGTAATGAAGCCACCAGTTCCAGGATAAAATATTATAAGCAACAAGAAAAAAAACAATTTAAATATGACAGTGCCACAATGAGAATAGCACAAGACCTAGTAGCAGTGACACTAAAAGACCACAGGTCTTGGAACGCTTTATAGCAAAAAGCAAAAAGACTGGGGTTCTGGCCAAAAATATCATACCCAGCAAAGCTTAGCACCATCCTGAATGAAAAAAAATGGACATTTAACAAACTGTCAGATTTTGGGGACTTTGTTTTTTTTTTTAATTAAAAAAAAAAACCTGAACTTAAGAGAAGATTTGACATACAAAAGCCAAGAGAAATACAAGGTACATACCAAAGACTAACTATAAGGGATTCAATAAGGACAGACTATTTGCTTTTTTGTGTGTACAATGTAAAACATGTCTAAGATTGTTATTAGCAATTGGATAGTTCATAAGAAAGATTGGAATATGATATTATTTGAAAAAGTAAACCTGTTAGGAACAGTTAAAAAGAGTAATTATTTTACACACATGAGGTACGAGAAGAACTGACACAGAGGAATTAGTTCTGGAAACCTACTTTCATCAGGAATAGGTTCAAGATATATATATATATATATATATATATATATATATATATACATACACATACACATACACATACACATACATATACATATTCAAGAAGAGTATAAAAGTCTTCTAAATTCAGAAAGAAATAAAATGCTAAGGGAATAGGGAGGGGGAGAGGTTAAGGGAAGGTGAGGGAATAGGTTAAAGTGGGGTTATAGAAGGGTGTTTAGTTTTATGGGAATGAGAAAATAAGGAAAGGATTCTTGGAGGGGGTAGGTTAAGAAACAGGAGGGCAAGGTAGTGGGTAAAGTAGAGAAATTAGGAGGGATAGGAAATAAGAGATATGCACAAACATAAAAACAAAGATCAGAAGTAGAATTTGTCAGGGAGAGTATATGTCTATGTATGTATGTATGTGTATATATGTATATGTGTATCTATATATGTACACAAATATATCCATGCTTAATTGTAGCCTTCTGGGAGGGGGCATTGGGGAGGAAGGGGGAAAAAGAACAAAGTAAAAAGTGCACAGCAAAGAACAAAAGAAAATCAACAAGAAAGTAAAGATGGACAACTCTCAACACAATTAGAATTTATTATATATACTTTCTTGAAATGAAAATTTATTGTTATATATATTTGCTAAATATTTATTGCTAAATATTGCTATATATTTTGAATCCTCTTGTATATTATGCTGTGCACATATTCTTTTCTTCTCTTCTATTTGTTTCAATATTTAAGTTTATAATATGTTTCTTTTTTCTTTTCTTATTGTGTATTTAAGTTTCAGTATTGAAAAAAAAACAACAGCATAACACTTAGAGTGCCAGGCATGAAGTCAGAAAGACCTGAGTTCAAATCTCATCTCAGACACTTACTAGCTGTGTTACCCTGGGAAAATCACTTAACTCTGTTTCATCATCTATAAAATGAGCTGGAGAAGGAAATGTTCAATTGTTCCAGTATCTTTGCTGAATGGGGTCATAAAGAGTTGGACATGATTGAAAAAACAACTGAACAACCCTTAAATATCCGAAAGTGTGTAACAGATCTCTAAGATTCCTATTCTCCAGATTACATGTTTCCAATTCCTTCAACTGACATAGTTTGAAGGTCTGTTACCCCAAGACAAGCTTCAACTTTTCAAAATCTTTCCTGAAATGTGATTCCCTAGAACTGAACAATGCTACATACATGATCTGGCTAGGTCAGTGCAGAATTCAACCATCATCTCATTTTTCCCATACATTGTACTTCAATTAATGAAGCTTAAGGTTGAATTTGCATTCAATATATTGCAGTCATACTGAGGCAGAGGTTCACTAAAACCCTAAAATCTTTTACACATAAACTTCTTTCTACTCAAATATTTGTGTAGTTGAATTTTTTTAACTCAAGTAAAGGATTTAACATTTATCTGTATTACTTTTCCTCATGATAGTATCAATCCCCAACTCTAACCAAGATTATCCAAACTGGTTATGAAATGATAAATAAATTCAATCTCAAAGCTGATTATTTGAGTCACAGCATTAGTCAAAATAGTTGGTATAGAAATTGATGCTTGCACATGTAGATAAGGTTCTAATGTTTGTACAAATTAATTAAAAATAAACTTAATTCTCTGAAACTCAAAGAAAATTATCTTTGTAAAAGGACTCTCAGACAGAAGAGATATGTAGCAACATGGCTCTTTATCATATAGATTTGGATAGATCTTTAACTGAATTATCTTTTTTTCTATGTTTCCTCATTGCTACTTCCTTCACCCTCCCTGATTCTGGGTTTCATTTTGTCTCAACTAGACCACCACAATAATAGTTTCTCAAAAAGAGTTCCTATTCCCATGTTTTCCATACTTTACCCCAATCCATCTTACACTCCTCTGTCAGATTAATCTTTCAATGCTCCGACTTGATCATGTCATTCCTCTACTCAAAACCTTTAATTGACTCCTTAATTAACTGATGCATACTGTGTAAACCTCTTTGTTTGACATTTAAGTACCTCCACAATCTGGTTGCAGTCTACTATTCTGACCTTTATCCTGGCTTGTTGTTCAACAAGGGACGTGGCAATGGGAGTGAAATGAGGAGATATAGGAAAAAGACAATTTAATTAATGGTCTAGCCAAATTTCTATCATAATGAACCATGTTGCTATATAGCTATGATATTATATTGTGTGCTGGAGCCAGCTCTTACTGGCTCATGCGAGCTGATTGTTAAAATTTCAGTTTCGGTATTTACATCTTAGAAATCAGCAAACAATACAAATCAGGGCTTGGCTGATTGTTTTTTTTTAATTATCTAGACTTAAGAAAGTAAAGGAGAAAACTGGAAAAATGTGTAGTAAACTTAAAAAAAAGTATTACACATTTTTGGGGAGCCTGTTGTTAAACATTTACCAAGACACCTCTACCTTTATCTCATTTCTCCTCCTTTTCACATTCTTTTGCCCTAATTAGACAGGTTTAATCATTCTTCCTCCAAGAAGTCCATATTTTCCTGCCTTTAATGCCCTCCTTATATAGTCCCTTACACTCCAAAGGCCATTTCCCTTTACATTTCTGCTATGTGAAATTCTTTTTTGTCATTTAAGGCTCTGCTCAAATGCTCTTATATGTACCCTTATGTGATTTCTTCAGTCAAATACAAGTGATCTGTCCCTTCTAAATTTTTTTGTACTAGAGAAAACTGGATCTGGGGACAGAAGACC
Source organism: Petaurus breviceps papuanus (assembly GCF_028583685.1). Taxonomy (NCBI): domain Eukaryota; kingdom Metazoa; phylum Chordata; class Mammalia; order Diprotodontia; family Petauridae; genus Petaurus; species Petaurus breviceps. The sequence goes on along the minus strand of NW_027185764.1, from coordinate 40,611,169 downwards.
TAGTTCTAGCTCCATTATTTACTAGCTATATACCTTAGAAAAGCCATTTAACTTCTGTTTTCTTAGCTGTGAAATAGGAATAATAATATACCAATAAATTTAACACAATTATCACAAGACTCAAATTAATTTATGTAAAGTACTTTATAATTGTAAAACACTATATATATATGTATATATATATGTGAGTTATGACAAATGCTTAATAACTACTTGTAGGCCTGGGAATGGGGGCACGCTCACATGTAATCCTGCTACTGAGGATACTGAAGTTGGTGAATTTCTTAATCTAGGGAGTTCTGAACCCAAGTAGGGTAAAGCTGTTTGGGTGAACATGCTAAGTTGGATACCAGTATGATGATGTGTCCCCAGGAGATGAGGGTTGGTATCAATTTACTTATGAAGTGGGGAACCTGAATGGATCAGAAACTGATCAAATCAGAGATTCCATGCTGATCAGTAGCGGTATCTGACCTATGTGTGGTCATTGTATCTTCAGCTTGGACAAGATATGATGGATACCCGGGCTCAAAACAAACCAGCCAACAAGCACATCAATCAACTAATTAAATGTTTGCTGAATTCAATTTAATCACCTAGGTCTTTCCTCCTCTATGAAATGGTGAATTGTTTTATGATAGGGACCTTGTCCTACATATACTTAGTGCAATACTTTTCATATAATAGACACCAAAAATGTGTTTGTTAAACTGAACTGAAATCATGTCTTCCAAAATATATCAATTACATATAGTAAAAATATGTTGTATCATAGTTTGACTACAACATGGTTGGTGGCCCTGTGCCCAAATAAGATATATATTTTCCACAATGTATCTATTTTTTATATTGTCAATATTAATTTAACTCAAATATGTCACCCTTTTAGCATGTGGATATTTTGTTCATCAAAAGGGATAGAATTTTTGTAAGGAAAACTAATAAAATATACATATATAAATTAATATATATTTATTTATATATCATAAATAAATAAATAAAGATGGTAAAAATAAGCTTAAAGAAGAAGCATAGCCTCTCCAATATAATGTTGAGTAGAGATGCGGACTGTTTTAAGAACAGGGGGAAAACTTCCCTTCAGATAAATGTAGCAAAAAGAACTACTTGAAAGTGGAGAAATTAGAGGGAATGATGGCTACTGGGAATTGTGTCCTATCAGTCCTCTTGCATGAAACTTTTTAGAATTTTAAAAATATAACTGACAAAATATAAATTAAATAACTGTTTAGGGATTATATATATATATATATATATATACATATATATATATATATGTAGATTGCATAAGGATGGTCAGGGTAATACCTGTAGAAAGGTTGAATTGTTGAATTTCACAACATAAGTTAAAGATGAACTGCTGCTTATTAGCATGCACTTATCAGTGCATCATCATCATCAGCGATGAGGCATTAAAAGATGGAAAAGAAGCTATAGGAAGGAGACAATAATGAAAGAGAGGGAAAAGAAAAGATGAAGAAACAGCACAGAAGGATTTGGGAATAGAAGTCACAAGAGGATATGAGAAAAACTGCTTCCAAATGACAAAATACAGGAGCTGAGCTTATAAGAAGGTTTTGCAGATGCTTTTTAGGGAGATATGCTGATTGGAATGTAAGTACTGCTATGCAGAGAGCTGATTGGCTTATTGGAGAAGAGCTGAATCCTGATGCTATGTGGAGAGCTATCTAGGCTTATTACTATCCAGTCACATCTACAGACTTAAAGCCACAAAAACTCTCTGGCGTGCCTGTGTTGCTTTCTATTGCTCTCTCTGTTTTGAGAAGGAAAGAGAGTGGCAGGAAATGGGCTTTACAGCATCTTTGCTGTGAAAAGAGACTTGGTTTTTCTGAGAGATGATTGGACAAATAAGACTGCTCTGCTATTTGAAGAGCTGCCTGAGTAAAGGCTTCATGGCCCCATCACCATCTATAGCTTAAGAGGGAGAAATTCTTTAGAACTTCAGAGAAGATATGAGAAACTTGACAGTTTTCTGACATAAGGGAACTGCATGTCACTGAAAGAGAGTAATGCATTTTTAGCAGCTTAACAGAGGTGGCCATGTGCTCAAAGAGTTTGTCATGGTTTTAGTGTCCTGAGAGTATCAGAGCCTTGACTTTGCCTAGTAAGAGAGCTATGAGGACCAGAAAAGAAACAGTAGTTTTTGGTTTTCCCCAGCAGGGGAGATACATTGTTTTCTAAGCAAATTGCCCTGAATTCATGTGTTTTCCTATTTCCTGCTACATTTCTATTAATGTGTGCCCACCCTCCCTCAAGGACATCATGTGCATTAGTGGGAGAGCATGACCCAAATAATGACTGGATTATTTTTTTGTTATTCCTGTTCTTGTCTTCTATTAAGTAAATGTTATGAGCATTTTTGCTTTTGACTTACCATTTAGTGTTTAATGCTAGAGTCAGTGGTTTTGTGGTGACTGATTTTGTATAAATGGGAAGCCACCAGTGAGGACTCAGGAGCTACAGTATTAAGTAGCAGGAGTATTTTCCTTCACCAACTTAAATCAGGGTCATCACTAGTCCTGGGGGAGTTTGAACAGGAACAGCCTGGTTGGAAAAATGGTTCTCCCCCTAATCAGGGAAAACAACTAGACCTTCTAGTTTAGTGACATGTTAGACTGAGTGAGCCAGCTGAGAAAGAAAGAAAAAGGCAGTGAGGTGCCATTTGGGATTCCATTTCCACAGGTTGCGTTGTCCACATGGTGGGCTAGATGCCACATGGAGGTTACAATTCAAGCAACTTGATCAAGGCTAGCATTTCTATCATCACCATTATAATCATCATCATCATCTTGGGCTTTCTATGAGAGTAGTAAGTAAATTGGCCCAAGCAATAGTAATTTCTATAAGCATGAGCAGTGTGGTCAGATGGAAAGAGCATTGAAATAGAATCCAGAAGCCTAAGATCCTAGTCTTTATTCTCCCACTAACTGGCTTTGTGACCACTGTCAAATCCTTTAACATCTCAGAGTTTCAGTACCCACCTGAAAAATGGTACCATATAAGCATATAAAATATTTCAAGGATCAGATAAGATAAGAGATATGCAAACATTCTGAAAAGTATGAAATACTAAGAAATTAATGAGTTTTATTATATGGTATCAAGTCTTTTAAAAATGCTTTGTGATATTGCTAGTCAGTTATTTGGTGTGCCTATTCTACATGCATTAATGTTTTCCTTTGTCTTTTTTAGTCTTTTTGTGTGTGCATTGATATCTTTGAACAAGTTTAAAAGTTCACCTATTTCCTATTAAGAAAACAGTGAATATATATACAATTACAATGGAAAATTTATAGGACATTCATGCAAGAGTTTGTGGATTCTAGTTTTCTAAGCATTGAAGGTTGAGGTATATTAGTAAAATTCCATGGTATTATTGTATTAGAAATATACCCTAACCAGGTAAAAAAAGTCTAGTGAAAAGGCTCTCAAACCATCATGCTTGTTTCCCATTTTCAAAAAATGTTAAGATAGGGCAAATATCTATTGGCATAGAGCTTTCTGGGGGCACAGCCAGAAACGGCAAGCAGGGTGAAGCGTGTATGGTGAAGAGTGTATGGCTTAAACACTTCACCAGTGCTGCTGACAAAGAGGGGAAAACCACTTGGAATCGTAAGGTGATTCCTTGGTTACTCTGCCTTTGTTTTAGTGATCATGTGAACTAATTACAATGCTGATGAGCCCAGATTATGGGAGATGTTTTGCCTGGGTACGGAAGGGCTCTATTTTGTTTGATTCACGCATCATAAGCTTAGTCATCTGCTTACCAGCACGAGAGGATAGCATGTATAATTGAACTGGGAAGAGTATACCTTCATCCATAATAACGAAGAAAGCTATCGAAAACCAGCAGACTAATTAAGGGTAATTATTAACCATTTTGATCAGTGATTATTTTTCATATTGCAGCTTTCTACTGTTTAGAACACAGGATGGGAGGTGCCACGCATTCTGGCTTTTAACTCGCAAAAAAGACAAGAAAGAAATCCTAATCCCCAAACCTTCTATCTTTTCCTCCAAATGGTTTTTAAAGAAATATATGTATATGTGTGTATATATATGCATATATGCATATACATACATATAGACATAAAAATTGAAACTGTCTTTATTCCAATAGAAAAAAAAATAATTATACAGCTTGTTTGGTATCATTTTTCTGAATAGAAGACATTATGCGTGCATAAATTCCTTCAGAGATCTGAAGAGCAGGAGGCTGCTTGGACCATTACCCATCATTGCTGAACAGCAAAGTAATTAATTGGGCAAATACGTCTAGATCTGGCAAATTCACACACTACAACTGGGCAGCAGCAACATACACTCTTGAATGTGGAAGAAATAGCAATGATTTTCTGTGCCTGTCTGATGAGCAAGGAGGCCATTTTTCTTCTAGCCCCACCCATTCTAGGCATATTGGTCCCTCCTCCTGCAGTACTTGATAAGGTGTTCTTTTTTTTTTTTAATTCTTTGAAAAAGTGTCTGTGAATTTGGAAACATCCTTTTTTTGTTTTGATTTGTGGTTTTTTTTTTTTTTTACAATGGTATGAACCAGGCTTACTTTTCTTACACTAATTTGAAAAAGAATGTGATATTTACACTGAAATAGGTTAAACCAACTTACGGAAGGGATCTCTTTACAAACTCCTTTGAGCTTCTCAAATATCCACAAAATCCTTCCAATTACTGTACCATATTAAGGTAAAGGTTTAATTTTCCAAAAATAATTAAATGCTATCTGGTAAGATAGAAAATAGGGCTCAACATTTTGCTGTGAACCAGGTGATATGGAAATTTGGTCACTACTCTCTTAAAATAGTTTTCTGTAAATTAGAGTCAATAAAAAAATGAATACCGTTTATTCAATTATACAGTATAGATTTTCACTTATGTCAAATATTCACACCAAATAATAAAAATACTCTAATAATATGAAGAAAAATAAATTTATTCATTCCCCATATTATGATTGCTGCCCCAAGTCATCCCTAATAGTTAAATCTGAAAGGATGAAAACAGTTTAGATCATGACTTAAAAGAAGCTCAACTATTTAGCAACACCAGTTCTCAAAAGATGAAATGAGGGCTTTCAATGATCACCATTTAAAACCAGATAACAGAGAAATCTCCCTCCTAATTCAGACTTTCTACTAAGGCTCAGCTTGTCACAATGTATAGCTTTCTTCCCTTTGATAAGGTCAGTTTGCCAAAAAGAACAAAGTGCACATGAGTAATACATTACTCAACCACTTGTATACATACATCTATTTTTCTTACCAGGTCTCACTATGCAGAAAGGTACAGGCATGGCACCATGATAAAAAGGGTCATTTAAAAGACTTCGCAGAGGCTCTGTACTGTGAAGGATTGAATTTTCACTTGAATGCCTACATTTTCACATCTTTTTCTCTGCAGAAATATTCCTTTTGAATGGCAGACTGCAATTGGGTGGGTACTTTTTTATGTCACTGCCCAGGAATATATAAAATATTAGGATGTATTTGTCCCAGTGGAAGAACACAGTTCATTGAAAGGTACCAGATAGTTATTATGGAGGTTACACACCTCCAGTACTTCAGGCTGGAGAGCTTCTTTTGACAAGTCTCAAGTTCAGTCAAGGTGGAATTCCAAGGCACATCCCATGTAAATGATAGGCAAATTAGAGCAAGTTGTGAAATCATTAGTTCCCAAAGTCATCCGCTGGGTGATTTTTCATAATCATTGCCAATGTGCATCCTTATGTTGGCAGAATGCTGACTCCAGTTCATTGCATTTCTCTGTCTATTTTAAAAACCTTTTCATATCATAAGTAAGAAAAATACGGGCAAAATAACATTTCCTAATCCCCAATTTTTTTTTAGCTGCTTCAAATGTCCCAAATCAACTAACTGTAAAAGACACAAATATTTAAGAGATCAAAAATTCCATTCACACCAAAGATTCTAAATCATTTAATCCTGGAAAACACTGAAAACCATAATTTGTGTTTTTAGGGCAATTTTACAGGGTTATTATAAGTTCCCATATGGTAGCTCTTTCTTTATCTATATGCATATTCCCATATTTGTTCTTAAAGTTGCATTATTATTTGTGCTTTTGATTTAATTTGCTTTTCTAATGAAATTGGAAGAATATAAGATTAAACTAATAAAAAAGAAAATTTATACTGTATATATTACATAATCCTGTATCTAAGGATTTATTTGTTAAGAAATTTAATAATCAAAATAACTGTTCTGTGACTGAGGTGCCAATATAAATTATTTTTTCCATTTTATAAAAAAATTCACCTGCATATCAGTTATATGGAATAAGAAATCATTTAAAATTCCTTGGAAAGAAAAAAATAAGTTCATTTTGTTCATATTCTCTAGAAAAATTAGATTAAAAGTGTTATGCTTCATGAAGAAATCAAACTGAATTTAGGAAAAGGATGGGACATTTACTTTTTAAATGATCTAGAAAGTTGTTCTAAAAATTAAGATTGTTGATTAGTTGATGTATAATCACGTAATGTCATTAAATGTAATTCCTGGTATTCTCAACAGCTTACCAATTCACTCATGGCCAAAAATTTATGCAGCCAAATATAAAGACAACAATTAAAAAAAATAAAGATTTACTCTCTTAAGTTAGCAACAAAACTGTCACTCTGCAGTCTTTATAATTGTTGTGTAAACTAAAATAAGAAAGTTCCACTTGGAAAAAATAAAAAGGCACTTACAACATGGAAAGAAGCAGCACAGCAAAGGATTCTGGCAGCTGGCTGAGGAGAGAGAGAGAGACAGAGACAGAGAGAGAGAGAGAGAGAGAGAGAGAGAGAGAGAGAGACAGA
>NW_027185764.1:40408269-40603895 GCF_028583685.1 Petaurus breviceps papuanus | reverse complement strand
ACAGAGAGAGAGACAGAGAGAGAGAGACAGAAAGAGAGAGAGAGAGAAAGAGAGAGAGAGAGAGAGAGAGCCAGGTCCATGCACACATGATGTGGATCAGATCAACAGATCAGCTTGGAGCAGAGTCAGATCATGATCTTCCTGACTTGGTTATCTGTTATATTTTGATCCAATTAGTTGCTTGACATTTAGAAAGGAAAGGCTGCCAAGATTAGTCTAGGAGAAGAACTAAAGAACATCTGCCCCTCAATTCATACAGATCAATAAGAATTACTTAGGATGTGAATTTTAAACTTTGTATTTTGCAATTGCACAAGTAATGGTCAATTATTTTAAACTGTTTGAAAATAATGAAACTAAATAACCCATTCGGATCTAGTTTGCCAGGCAGTGGTCAGAAACACATATATTTTATTGATGATTCAGACACTCTGAAAAAGAGAAAAAAGTCTCTACAAACTAGATGTATGATTTAAGAAAGGGATGCTTGGTTTCTATGCATGTGATTTTTCTATCAGGTTATGATTGTGGCAAGAGATGTTCCTTTAAAGAAACCTGTACACTGTAGGGCTAGCATTTGATGACATTCTTATGTTGGCATTCTGCTATATCAAATAGAGTATTGGGCAGATAATAGGTGCCCAGTAAATGTTTGTTGACTTGAAATGAAGGGAGTGAAACTGAATGCTAACCTCACAAAGAATATTCTGACCATTTTGGTTTGGTTCTATGGCCACAAAGCTAATTCAGAAACCTGACTCTCCTTTGTATGGCCGATGGACCTACATGGTTGGGTTTCCTTGATGTAAGCAGGAATATGACTTTGGTATTTGGGTTTTTTATACTACTTAGCAAAGAAAGCCATGCAGTAGAGAGAGTGTAGCATTTGGATTTGGAAGACCTAAATTCAAATTCTGACTCTCTTTTACTATTTATGTCACCTTGGGCAATTCACTTAACATCTAGGCTCTCAGTTTCTCATCTTTAAAATGAAGTGGTTGGATTAGATGATCTTGAAAGCCATGTCTAACTATATTTATGAGTCAATGAAATTACATACAATTCTGTCTCTACAGAGTAGTTCTCAGCAAATTTTCGATATTCTTGCATGTGAGTTACTTAATCAGTTAGTATATACTGGGCACCTATATTTATTGGGTTTTTGCTGGTTGCTTCAGGGGAAACATAGCAGCATTAGCAGAATTATGAACATAATCATTCCTAAAGGACTGCCTCAAGGACTTTCTCTGATGTTCATATACCATTCAGTTGAAAGTACTTCCCAGAGGACCAGAGTATATCTTAATACCAGTTTCCTGCTCTGTCACATCTCAAAAATATGATTTCAAAAAATTGCATCATATTGGATCATAATTTTTTAAAATATATATTTCCTGTTTTCTCTGTTAAAATATTTTATATTTGTGGTTCCATACTTAATTGACCTTTACTATATAAAGGCTTCAACGATACAGAAAATAAAATAAAACCTCAAATGTACACTTTTGCCATATCGCATAGTGCTATGCATAAACTTCTTCCATTAGAGTTCTACTCTGAAAACAGCATCATGGAATGAAGGTGACCCTGGTTTCTTGAAGGCCATGGCAATAGAGGACATGCTTTGTCAGGAAAGACTTTGGGAATCAGCATCTTGATAGATTTTGTATCTTTCTTCCCAGGGCCATCCTAATACAGTGTGAAGAGGCTTGTCATCAGAAGACCGAATGAATATTGATCCATTAACTAAAAAGAATCAAAATGCCATGGTGAATAATATATCTCTACTTTTATTGTTGGGCTCAGATAGAGGAGTTTTCACCTCATCTTGCAGACAACCACTTCCCAGTTATTTGCACACTTATTGCAGGTGCTCCAACCATCATCTCATCTCCTCCTACCAGAACCTTGCACTCTGTCTCTGGCAAGTCAGGTGGTCATAGGTGAGTGTTTGCCTTATCTTGTCCAGAACTAAGCTGCCATGTTACTTCTTGGCTACCTCCATGCCATACCTTTTCAAGTACACCTTTTCCCCATTCCTAGGTCCCTCTTCTATGTTGTCGACCCCCATGAGAATGTAAGCTCCTTAGGGATGTAGATTATTTTACATTGCTTACAAGTACTTAATAAATGCTCAATCTAAAGTGCCAAATGGAGCCAAAAATGTGTTGTTATTGTCATATACTAAATTCTCTCTCTCTTTCTCTCTACACATACACACACGTGTGTATGTATGCATATGTGTGTATATAAAATAATTATCCTGTTTGAAACTGTCTTTTAAGTCTGTTATGGGAACATACTGGCTCCCACTCTGAGTCAACATCAACACATCTGGACATCTTTCCTTGTCTCCTATTTACTTAAGGGGTTTTTGACCCCCAAACCTTATACTTCTGGTCCCAATGAAATTCTTAAAGGGTGCATTTTGCCCTTTTGATCTTTTGAATGGTAATAACTTCATATTCTGGCTTGTTTAACCATAAAACCACTAGCATAATAACATGTGATGAAAGAAGAAATATGGCCTATAGAAGGAGACATTGTGACATTATAATAGCTAAAGCCATTAAGAGGCTGAGGTTTGGCATGGAGTTATGATGTAGGGAGAAGAGGAAAAAGGACGAGAGGAGAAGGCAAAAGAGAAGAAAGTTGAAGGAGTAGACGGAAACAAAACCAAAAAAGATGGGAACCCTAGTTATATTTGGGACAGATGTGGAACTACCATTTGGTAGTCTCTGAGTCCCAGATATAAAAATTGTGCAAAATGGTATAATTTTTAAAAAGCACTGCCAAAAATGACAAGTATACAGCTACACAGTTGGTGTGAAACCATTCTTAAAACAATTTGGAATTATGCTAAGAAAGTGATTGTAATGCCCATAATCTTCTTCCTGGAAATCTTACTGCTAAGTACATACCCCAAGGATGTCAATGACGTAAAGAATGATCCCAAATACAGTAAAATATTTATAATTGCACCTGTGGAAGGATTAAAGACTGGAAACAAATTCAATGTCCACTAACAAGAGAATGACTAAATCAATTATTGTATTGTAATGGAATATTACCTGAGCCCTAAGAAATGACCAAAAAAAAAAAAAGAAAATACAAAGCATAGAAAGCCTTATATGAGCTTATGCAAAGTGAGATGAACAGAATGATAAAAACAAAAAGCACAATGATTACAAAAAATGGAAGGAATAAAGGAAGGGAAAAAAGGAAGGAAGGAAGGGAGAAAGAAAGGAAGGAAGGAAGAAAAAAGAAATTGAATGTAGTATAATTGTAATAATTAAGCTTGGTCCCAAAGGAGAGATGGGAAAATGTATTTCTCTCCCTTCTTTGCAGAAGTGGGGAAATATAGGTGTAAAACAATGTACAATATGTCAGACTTGATATATTAATCCATTTTGCTGAATTGTTATTTTTTCTTCCTCCTTTTTTATTCTTTTAATTATTGCCCTCTGGGCAGGGAATTGGGGATGTGTATATTGGGAAATGTAGGTGATCTAAATTAAAAAGTTACAAAAGAAAAGATTACTGCTTAGGCAGACAGGACGACTCAGTTCTACTCTCTATCCTGCCCCTAAAGCTGTATGATCTTAGGTAGGTCATTTCATGTTCTTCTTTCTGGACCTTGTTTATCTCATTAGTAAAATAGGTTCAATGCCATAATTGTTTGAAGATGAGAGACTAGAGTAAGTGACATCTTGAGGTCACTTTCATTTCTTTGGTTTACAAAACCAGATGGTGAGGGCTATAGTGAGGAACAGTTGTTAGATTCAGAGTAGGGTACATTTATATCCTCAGTTTACCAAGTCATGTGTTCTTGTGTTTAGCATAGCTCAGGTGCTACTTTTTTTTTCTTGGTTGTTTGGAGCAGGGACGGAAGGGAAATTGGGGTTAAGTGACTTGTCTGAGGTCACATGACTAGTTAAGTGTTAAGTGTCTGAGGTCAGATTTGAACTCAGGTCCTCCTGACTCTAGGGCTGGTGCTCTATTCACTGCACCACCTAGCTGCCTCCAGGTGATACTTTCTACTAGAGTTCTTTCCTGATTCCCCTCCCCCAACTTCTACCTCTCCCTCCCTCCCTTCCTCTCTCTCTCTCTCTCTCTCTCTCTCTCTCTCTCTCTCTCTCTCTCTCTGTCTCTGTCTCTGTGTGTGTCTCTCTATCTGTCTGTCTCTCTGTCTCTCTCTGTCTCTCTCTCTCTCTCTCTCTCACACACACACACACACACACACACACACACACACACACACACTTACTTTGCATTACTTTATATTTTCTCCAGTACAATGTAAGCTACTTGAGGACAGGGACTGTTTACATTTTATTTTCATATCTCCAAGCACCAGTGCTTCGAACAAAGTAAGTATTAATCAATGTTTGTTAAATTGGATTAAACTGAATTATGTTCAACCCACAGCAGTGCCAGAGGCCCGTAATGTTCTGGCATAATTCCTGTATCCCTGTCTTTGTCTGACTCAGCTCTTCAGTGACATCTTCAGCGGAAAATGAGAAGACATGTTCTCTTCTCACTGTTTTTTAGTAAAGTTCAAAAATGTTTGTCTACAAATTTACCACATAACTCTCTATAAAAGACAGAGATGGAGTGATTAGACCCAAAGGAGAAAGAGAAGTGTCTCCTCTTTAAGACATTCTTTTACTTAAGAGTCAGTACCAAGAGTTATAATCTCACTCTGGCCAAAAGCACACTTGTCCACCATGACACTCTGTTCCCAAAGGTTCTGCTCTCTTTCCTCTTTCACAGAAAAAACTTCTAGGGAGAGAGAATGTAGTTCAACTCACTCTTATTCAGTCCTCTCTTTTTGACTCCCACCAGGCTTTATCCAACATAACAGATCTCAATATTCCCATTAAAACTTTTCCCCAAACACAGAAACTGTGAAGACCCAGACTACATTTAGGATCTGTTCAATTGCCCATAATTTGCAGGACCAGAGTGCATATTCAAATTGTTTGGGGAAAAAAAGAGTGAAACAATATTTTATTCTGGTGGTGTGGGCACACAATGTTAATTAAGAAGATGACAACTAGCAAAAGGTAATTTCAGTTTTGCCTGACCTGCTGTGTGTCAGCATCCAGTTCATTCAACTTATATCTCAGTTCTATAGAAGACAAGGTGTTGTATGCAGGAATGCAGTTTAAAGAAAAATTAGAAGGTCTGTTCTAACAATGCTTGAGGGGTTTCAGGGGTAACTCCCATTAACACTAATGGAAGTTACACATTTCACCCCTAAACATCAGTGGGAAAAAGAGACATCAATGGGGTGTTTTCAGCTAATTTTTAATTACATAGTTAATCACAAACTGACAATAATGCACTTATTACAGAACCCTATCCTATAATATTTCAAAACATTGAATTATATGAAAAAAATTCAACAAGTTATCCAAAAGTGATAGCAACAAGCACCTTCATAAACACTCTAGGGAAAACAAGCCCAGTATATAAATTCCTTTTTTTTTTTTTAAATCAGGAAGTGTATGCATTTAGTCAAACCTTTCTAGAGAAGTAAACCAACTATACTGACATTTGACACTAGCTTCCTCTCTGAATATAGTACTGAAAACTTAGTCTTCCATTACATTCTTAATGTATAATCAAAAGTAGCCCTTCAAATGTTTGACTTGTAGAGGAAGATGGGTAGCTCAGTTGATAGAATGCTGGACATGAAGTCAGGAAGATCTGAGTTCAAATCCAGCCTCAGCTGTGTGACCCTGAGCAAGTCATTTAATCTCTGCCTGTCTCCATTTCCTCATCTGTAAAATGGGGAAAATAATAATAGCTACCCCCCAGGGTTGTTGAGATGATAAATAAAGATATAATATTTGTAAAGCTCTTTTTATACTTTAATGTGCTGTTTAAATACTAACATTTATTAGGTCAGGCAACATTTACCAAGCAGCCTTTGCAGAGAGAACACTTCAGTGGGACTCCTCAAAAGTACTGAGGTCATTTCTACTCCACTATAAAATAAAATAAATTTGAAATACAATAAGCAGAAAGAAAAAGACACTCTTGTTATGTGTACCTTGGTAGCTCACTCACTCAAACATAGCATAGCTAATTGACCCTATTGATGGGGAAGCCCACTGAGGATTACTGAATTTTGCAAATTAGCTTGTCTCCCGAGTGTGCTGTGCAGTAATTCACAGTTAATAGGAATTAGAAAAATTATTCTATCAAAATGTGTCAGAGAGGCAATGGGTTAATAAGAAGTGTGATCTACAGTTCCATGGAGAGGGGGATGAGAGCCAAGAGAGGTGACTCCACTCCAAAAGGAATACATTTGTATAAGAGTGATTGAGATTTGGGGGTTCACATGAAAGGGGGGATGGGATGAGATAAAAGCTTCTCAGTCACCCTGAACCTGCTTAAAACTGCTGCTAACCCACAGCACCAAAGCTTGGCTAGTTTTTTTTCACCTTTTGAAATGCTGCTGTGATGTCATGTAGGGATAACACGAATCTAGAAGATGGTCTTATTTTCAGGTTTGGGAGAAGGCAGAGTTAACTGTTCTCCATCCCCATGGCAAACCCATGAAAAGGGCGTGGTGAACTCCTAGTTTCCCAGAGTTCAATGTTATATCAAATTCCTTTTATATAACAAAAATGGGAATTTTGAAGATGTGAGGTTGTTTTTTTTGGACGGGGTGGAGGAGGTTATTGCATCCCTTTACTTTTGAAGATGCTTTTCCTATGTATGTGTGCTATTCCTTTAAATAATTAGCAATATGAACCTTTAGACATATACACAGGCTATATATACACATGAATGCATGGCTTACCTATGTCACTTATATGCACAAGTGGCACAATTAAGTTCTGCATATACCTGAGCAAGGTAAAATCTGTTCTGAAGAGTTCATTGAAAAACTTAGGAAAATAGGGAATGTAACATTCTAACTTTCTCCCATGGCTACCCTTTTATTCTCCATCACTTTCCACTCATCATTCCAAAACGAGAGAGCTGAGGTATCAGTCACAATGCTGACTTCAGATTAGCCAGGTAAGAAGTAGGTCAGGATGGTACTTCATATGGCTTCAGCAAGTGTTTCATTCGGGATAGCTGAGCTGTTCTGCCTTAACTTGCAGGCTTCTTTAAAAAGGCAGTTGGGTATAGAGTTGATTTGGGAATTTCTTCAAATTATAACCATTTTGAAAAAAACTGATGCTGGCACAATGAGATCTTTCCTATACTGACTTGGAAAAATGTAGCCAAGACTCACAATCTACAGCAAAGTGTTGTAAAGTCAATACTGATTTATTCAAAGTAGTATGTAATGTAAAGTAACTGGTATTTCTCAACTGACTGGATAACTTGTATTCTTTAACAAAAATATTGGATAATATGAACCCAATTAACCTAAAGTCACTTTTTTCCTTGTCTTTTGAGTCTTGAATTAATGTGAGTTTGCTGTAATCAGTTCTACTCTCCCCTTTGGGGCCTGAAGGGTGCTAGCTATTCACTGTTTTGGCCTTGAAGGGGAGACAGGCTGCCCTGCAATCCTCTATACAATTCCTTCTCTTCTATTTCTCTTCTTCTCCTTTCCCTCCCAACTTCCCCAGTCAATTTTACTCATGTCTGGATGAGGAAATGTAGCAACCAGCATGGTTTCTGCAAAGGCTGATGGGAAAGGGAAGAGTTGCAATTACATCAAATGATCCATCTATTCCCATAGAGAAACTGTAGCTCTCACCTGGGAGAAGAATCCAAGATGGACTGCAATGCCATTCATTCTACTTTGTCCTTAGCCATGCATTAGGTCAAACTCTTTTGACAGTCTAGTTATTCGCAAGATATACTAAAGAAGCTTTATAATGTCCTTAAATAGGACAAACCTATTTTGAGTTATGCCAAAAATGGATAAATACTCAATTAACATTGAAGTTTTCACTTTTAAAAATCCACATGGGCAGAATTCCTGGGTGGGATCGGTTAAATTAAAAAAATTCTTATCTCAAATATTCATACTCCCTAATGCTAATATTGATTGTCTAAGTTTGGTAACTCTTACCTCAGAAGCTAATTCCTTGAGGGCAAGGGTACTTATTTATGTCTTTTAAATGAAGTACCAAATCTGGAATACTTAATATAAGTTAAAAACTATTTTCCTGAAAGAGAATTTATCAATATTTTCTCTGGAGAATTTAACTTTTCCTCTGGGACTTCACATTACTTCTTCATGTTCATGACAGCATCTCAAAGAGTGGGGAACACAGGTAGCATATAAATGCCTCCTTTGCACATGATATTCCCACTTAAATAATATTTTCCTTAGGTTTAAGATGCACTATAATGACATTACCCTGAAATCTCTTCTTATCTATGAGCTCATATGAAATATAAATCATTTAATACTTCACAAATGAAATATAGTATAAATACGAGGGAACATATTGATGTAAACACATGAACATATCTGTGCTTATCATAGAAAATTTTTTCAGCAAAATATAATTTATAAAGAAGTGTAACTAACTCTTTATATTTGCTAGGAACCATAGCCCAAATACTGTTCCAAATATTCCAGCATTTCAAAGAGATAAAAATTGGATTGGAAGCCATGATCGCCTAAAGATCAATGCTTATAAAACATGAAAGGAGTTCCCCCAGAAATATCTAGTAAGACAGAAATGTGTATTCACAGAGATAATTTTTCATTAAAGTCAGATCTGAAAATTCATTTTAATGTTATAACAAAGAATTTCTCATTAATTACAAGAGAGTGTTCTTGTTTTATTTTAACCTTTATTTTATTTCCTAAACTGATGTTTCAATCCAACTTTGAGTGGTTGCTACTAATGTAAGGAGAATGGTGGAAAAATAGAGGAAAATGCAGCATTCAACACAAAATGTATATCATCTGACTTGCTTACTGAGCATTCATGAGCTTCAGTGGACAGAAGAAAATAAGTCATAGAAACCCTTATCATCCACCCCCTTAATGACATTTCTTAGTAGGGAGAGGAGAGAATGCTCCTTCCCCTTAGCATCTGCACAGAGTACTTGGGCTCCCCTGCTCTGATCCAGTACTCCCCAAGTAGATCTGTGAGAGAATATGGATGAAGACAGGAAAGGAGAAGAGTCGGGTGGAGCCAGAGGGAAAACAGCTGCAGCGATTCTGGTATCAGATAAATGGCTTCCTCCCACCTCCATCAAAGCCAGCTTTTTTTGCTCCTTGATTTCCAGTGCTTACAAAGGCTCTTTCAAGGACATTGCAGAGAAGCCCTTGTGGTCAGCTGGGACTATGAAAGAGAGAAAGAGACAGAGACAGAGAGAGACATAATGAGAGAGAGACAGACAGACAGACAGAGACAGAGAGACAGACAGAGAGACAGAGACAGACAGAGAGACAGAGACAGAGACACAGACAGACAGAGACAGATACAGACAGAGACAGACAGACAGAGACACAGAGAGACAGACAGACAGAAACAGAGATACAGAGAGAAAAACAGCAGTGCTAAAGTGAAGAATTTTCTCCTGCCTTCCACAATTTCAGGAAAATGGAGGAGTTCAATGAGATCTCTAAGATCCTTTCCTCCTCCAAATTCTCTGGACATATGACCTTCAGTGCATTAAATACAGCAGAACAGAATAGAGTGAGGATCCAGCACAATGTGGTTGCTTCAGATTGGAAGAATGGTCAGTCCACTGGGAGAAAAAATTCAAAACCAAAATGGCTCCTGGTCTATGGGGAAGACTGACAGGAAGAAGTTCTATAAGTCTCAAATAAGCCAAGTTTATGACTTCATTCATGACTTCGTAAGATAATTAAAATGTGAAGACTTATGCATGCTCATCATAACAAAAAACGATTTCTAAGTGCATACAAACAATAACCAGCTCAGGCACCTGAAGTCCAAATCTCTTATGTAATTGAAACACAGAAAACTTCTTTTCAGAATGAAAGTGAAAAATGCTTCCGTCTTCTTGATTTCCCATTCCCAGGAACTCCAAAAGGATGTCTTTTCTATTGTCCAGTATAAGCCATTCTGGGTTTTGAAAGCCTGGATTGTTATCAGACACCATTTTACTTGGAAGTCTAAAAAAGAACCTACGTCAGTCAGAAAGAACCTAACAAAGTAATAGCTAGAGCAGAGACTCACCTGAGAACTAATTGAAATCAAATTTACTCCTCTCATTGCTTTGCTTCCTCAGAACCAGGTGGCAGGAGCTAGATACAGTATGACTTACAGTATTTCTCTCTCTATTCACATAAGTTAGCAGGCCAGCTTACTGTCACCCTGGGCTAACAGGGAGAGTAATTCTGCCATTCCCACTGGTGCAACATTAAGGGAAATGAATCTCATTCTGTTCCTTTTTTGGAGTAATTTATCAGATGATTTATTTACAGTGCAGTCTGTATGGCAAGTAAACAAATATGTTATTTTTGCCGTCTGCAGTCTGCAAATGGATTCTAAACATGAAAAAGAGACAAAGTAAGTGTCTTTCCAGGATATGCGAGTGGCTCGATAACAGCTCTGAAAAATAAAGGAACTCCATTACCAGGCGTTTAGCAAGAACTGATTTACATACTGGAGTAGATCTTTCATGAATCCCACAGCCGCAGAGAGGAAGGGGGTGGGGGGTGGGGGGGGGAAACGGTTCCAATGGCACACTACCACTGTGCATGTTGATGAATCCCCTAGCACATGTTAATTAATGCCCTATTGTGTTTGGCAGCCTACCAGGGACTGTGATTGTACACGGACTGATCCTTTAAATGGAGAGTGGCTTACTCTATATTGAAAAGAAAAAGATTTGTATTTATACAAGCCATGACTATTCCTTAGGAATAAGCGGTTTGCTTTTAGGGCAATTAAGGAAGATGAACTGCCATCTATCACAATATTTTATCATTATGCTTTAAAAAAAAAACACCCTCACACCCTATAAAGTAAGTTAAAAAGAAAAAACCCTCACAGAAATGTGGTAATTTTTTTTCCAGGAAAAAAGACACCCCCCACCCCATCCAAATCATATTGCCCAAATCAGATCCATAAATGGTGATTATGTATTTGCATCCGTCATTCTTTCTTTGCCCCTGACCAATATTGCTACCATGCTACTCAAGCAATTATAATGAAATGCTAAAGATAAGCAAATACAGTAATAACCCCAAACCAACAAGGTAAATTTAGCAAGAAGATCAGGGAAACACAAAATGCCTGATCTTGTAAAATCAGAGGTTTTCCTAGAATTTCAGGGTAATCATTTAAATAATGTTGTGTTAATCATCTCTTATTTGTTTAATTTACCACTTACTAGGTCCACTACAAGGAACATTACATACATATAAAATATACATATGTAACATTTATATGTACATATATAAGAATGTGTGTATATATTTCTATGTATATATGAATGTGTATATATAAGTAGCCAAGAAAAATGAATTAGCTTATATTTTTTCCATATGAATAAGCTTGGAATTTCAGAAGAACTGCTATAAAAGCTTTTTGGTCATTGTGGTCAAATGGATTAATTACGTCCTTTCCAACATTCAAGATATTTAAATCTAGCTTAGTAAAGGAACTCCTTTTTTTCTTCCTCTTTCATCCTTCATGACAATTGAGAGATTGGTCAGTTTTTCCTCCTACTGTCAGCCTGAGTTTTTATCTGTGCTCAGTGTTTCCTTGAATTAGAAACCTACATGTGTAACATCCCCTCAAGATTTCCTCTAACATGCTTTCGTCTTCTTTCTACTTTAACACAGACATTTCATTTGTAGCTTAGACTATAGAGGCCTTTTAAAGAAAAAAATACAATGCTATCTTTGTTTCTTTCCCTTTTGTTTTAATTGGATGTAACTTGCTGGTTTCCTTGAACAATTTTGTTGTTGTTCAGTTGTTTCAGTCATGTCTGACTCTTTGTGGCCCAATTTGGGATTTTCTTGACAGAGATACTGGAGGGGTTTGCCACTTTACAGCACATTTTAAAGATGAGGAAACTGAGGCAAACAGAGTTAAGTGACTTGTCCAGGGTCTTACAGCTAGTGTCTGAGACCAGAGTTGAACTCAGGAAGTCGAGTATTCCTAACTCCAGGCCTGGCACTCTATCCCCTTCACTACTTAGTTGTCCCCTCAGAAAATAAGTATCTTATTGTAAAATTTAGTGTTACAGTATTTCATAGTGTAAGGCTTTGAAGGGACATCAGACAACCAATAGCTGGCCAAGAATCTCTTCCAAAACATTATCAACAAACAAGTACTCATTCAGCCTCAACTTGAAAACCTTCAATGAGCAAGAACTCATTATCCAGTAAGGCAGCACATTCCAGTTCGAGATAGACCTAGCTGTTAGGATACCTTTCAATTTGTCTGTCTTTTCTAAAATAAGATGAACACAGTATGAAGATGGGGCCTGACTGGGGCAGAGTTTAGGAAGACTATGATCTTCTGTGTTTGATTGATCTTAACTCAGCCTGGGATAGTGCTGGCTTTTTGGGTGGTCATGTCACACTATTGACTTATATGGAGCTAACGATTCACTTTTTTTATACAAATGTTCTTTAGTTGCCTCTCCCTATACTCTATTTGTGAAATGGACTTCTAAAATTTAACCTTATTCAATTCAAGCCCACAGTTTTCTCTTGTCAAGATTTTTCTGGATGGTGATTCTGTTAACCAATGTTAGGTAGCTCTCCAAGCTTTGTGCCATTTACAAATTTTACTTTTGTGTGCAATTAGTGCTATCGTGAAAGTTATTGATAAAAATGCTGAGCGGTACAAGGCTAAGAAGAGACTCCTGGCTTACTCCTTTAGGGCACTCCTCCTTCCAAGCTCACATAAAACCATTAATCAGTCCTAATCTTTGGACCCTCTGAGAGGAATATTTTAAAGAATCAGTCTTTGAGCATAAGGGCTTATGTACAATTTGCTCCTTGTGCATAAAGAGCTGAGCTAGTGAAGGGGGGAGAGAAACATTAGTTGTTGCAAAGACACTTGAACGTGTGAGTGAATCCACGACAACAGAAATCATACCACCCTCATCCTCTTCCCTAGTGCAGGAGTAAGGTGATAGGAGATGGTACTGCTACAATGAGTGTGCACCAATGTTTCCACTAAATCACCATGACTTAGTTACAACAATTATGGGTAACATGGCAGAAAATACTCCCTTCAAATGCATTGGGTTACCATGACTACTCCAGCCTTATTCCTCTCCAGAATTTCATAAAGCTGGATGGAAAAGAAAATGCTGAGGGGCTCAAAAGATGGTTTGACCTTAGTCATAGAGGGAAGACTGGAGATTTTTGTTACTAGAAATAGGCATCTCTGTACTTGAGTTAGAAAAAAAACAAAACAACCCAATAAAACATAGAGCGATCTTC
This sequence comes from Petaurus breviceps papuanus, assembly GCF_028583685.1. Lineage (NCBI taxonomy): Eukaryota > Metazoa > Chordata > Mammalia > Diprotodontia > Petauridae > Petaurus > Petaurus breviceps. Next base: position 40,590,526 of record NW_027185764.1, on the reverse strand, counting down.
TCCAGGATAAGAATGAAGGTACCAAAGAAGGTAGCGTGGAAGGAATGCAAGATCTGGAATAAAAGAACTCAAAATCAAATCCTGGGAATCACAATATAAAACTGTCAGTTTCCCCAACTGTAAAATGGGGATAATAACAGCAACCACATTGCAGGGTTGTCATAAGCATCAAATGGTATAACATACACAAAGTGCTTTGCAAACTTTAAAATGATATAGAAATGTTAGCTATTATTTTTAACTATTTATAGATTTTTGTGCTAGGGCCATAACCACTGCCTGACAACCAGACATTGTATTTCTACCAGAAAAGACACCTTTAAGTGATTTTCACTCAATATTATAATATGGTTGTGGGATAGTTACTAAGTGAAGGTACTTTTTAAATGTTTCATATCATATGCCCACTCACTATATGTTCCAATGGCTCATTGTATAATAGAACTATAACTGATCGTCACGGCAGCAGAGAGTGGGGTACAAGTTGGGGCACCTCTGAAGCTACAGTAGAAATCAGAGGCAAATTAACTCCAAAAAATGATCATTGCCTTACATGGCTCTAGAATAGATCAAGGTAAGATGGCCTTACTTTCTATGCTGCTGTTCACTACAATCTAATAGGGTACAATATAGGAGAACTAAATCTATGCCCTAGGGTTTCATACCCAAGATAAATAAGGAGATCATAAGAGAGGGTCTTGTTGTCCTCGATGAGTCACACCACCCAGATGAACTTCATGCTAGGGTACTAAAAGAACTGGTGATGTGTTTGCTGAGTCGTAATCTTTGGATATTTGAAAGGTTATAGAGAACAGGAGAGGGAAGACTAGAGAAAGGCAAAGTCTCTATTTCTTTTAAAAAGTGGGGAGGTGGCTAGGTGGCTCAGTGAAGGGAGAACCACCAGCCCTGGAGTCAGGAGGACCTGAGTTCAAATTCGGCCTCAGACACTTAACACTAGTCATGTAACCTTGGGCAAGTCACTTAACTCCAATTGCCCTGCCTTCCCTCCTCCAAAAAGAAAAAAAAAATGTGGGGAGAACCAGAAAATGGACTCTGTAAATTATGGGTAAAATCTGTCATTCCCTTAGCCCAGAGAAACAGCTATTTATTGACAAAACAAAACAAAAAACAAAAACCCTAAAAATGAGAAGGTTATGAAGGATGATTTTAAGGTATCCTTCCAGACACAATATTCTAAGCTCCTTGAGACTAAGGATCTTTTCATTCTTTGTATTTGAATCCCGAGGTCTAGTGCAGTACCTAGCATAAGTAGGTACTTAATAAAACTTCTGGACTGGTGTTCTTAAGTTCACTCATGCTTATCTGACTTTGTGTCTTTTGTTCACACCATTCCCTCCCTCTCTGTAGAATTCTTCATTGCCTACTGCTGGTCCTTATCCTCCAGAGCCCAGCTTAAATGGCAGACAATTCAAGGTTATAGAACCTTCCCTTGTTGAGAGTAGTTTGTTTAGTGGATAGAGTAATAGATTCAGAACCACAAGGCTTGTCTTTGGGTCCAGGTTCTGCTACTTAAAATTTGTGGGGCCTTGGGCAAGATACTTCCTTACTCCAGGTCTCAGTTTTTTTTTTCATTTTATAAAATGAAGAGTTTGGTCTAGGTGTTGTCTAAAGCCTTTTCTAGATTCAACTTTTCTAATCATATGCTCAGCTGAGCTAAAGTTGATTTCTCATTAATCTAGATGTCTATGACTTTTTTGCTTAGACTACTCTAATGGTGCTTCTTCTGCCTTAAATTTTGTGTATATGTCATCTTTACTTACACACTATTCTAATTCCTCATCTTGTTCAGTCATTTCGGTTGTGTCTGAGTCTTGGTGACCCCATTTAGGGTTTTCTTAGCAAAGACACTGGAGTGGTTTGCCATTTTCTTCCCTAGCTCATTTTGCAGATAAGAAACTGAGGCAGATAGGGTTAACTGACTTGCCCAGGGTTACAGAGTTGGTTAGTATCTGAGGCCGGATTTGAACTCAGGAAGATGAATCTTTTAGATACCAGGCCTGGCACACTAACCACTGCTCGACCTAGCTGACCCAGAACCTCATCTTGACATCTGGGCCTTGGGAGACTATACCAATAGGACGAAATCAGTGTGCCCAGGTCTTCACTGAACCCAGTGAACCTTGATGAAGGCTGTTGTTTGTCACTCATGTTTTCTTGACACTGTAAAATTCCTCTGACAGAATTGACAAGATACGATTTCCTTTGACCCATTGACGCCATATTGAAGATGATGGATTGATTCAGTAACAGGTTATACACCTAAGCAACATGGCTGAACTTTGCTTTTAAAAGGGGAAACAGAGACACAGTTTTATAGGCTAAGGAAAAAGAAGAAAAGCTGGGAAGTCAGACAGAGGGATGCCCATCAGATGCCCAGAGGCTCAATTCATTAGAGGAAAACTTGCAAAGCTATATGACCCATTCAGGAAACCATGTGTATCCATCTACTTCAGGGAACTATGAAGCATAAGAGAAGAAAAATATATATTGTAGCATTGCTGTGCCCTCCACAGGTCTATGGTACTATCATTCTATTACAAACAGAACTGCTTACTGTGGAAGAACTTCACTGAAGATCCATCCAATTGCTATAATTAAGAATCTTAATCATAAGACAATTCTCTAATAGAATCCCATATTTGTATAACACTTTAGAGTTAATGAAACTTTTTTTGGAACCATGATCACATTTGATGCCCACAACAATTCTAAGAGATAGCCAAAGTCATGTACAGTCATTACAGCTTCTGGGCTACCACGAAGACAAATGATTTGAATAAAGTTACATGGTTAGTAAGTAGCAGGCCCAGGACCGGAACTCAGGTCTTCAGAGACCTAATCTAGGACTCTTACCATCACACCATTTCTGTACCATTTAAATGCCCTGGGAGGGTGAGTCAAGGTTGAGGGGGCTAGCTGTATGCCAGGCTATGGATTTGGAGACATTTAGCTTCTATGGCTGTCACAGAAAGAGTATACAAAGTTCTTGATTTATAAAATCACTTTAAATATTTTTCTTTTCAAATACAGTTGTACTGACAAGTAAGTAGTTGCATCTCAACTGACAAACCATCTGGCATCTTGCAATTGGTTTGACACATTTCAATCAGGGTTTTGATCTCAACATAATCCTGAGATGGCACCTTGGAGGGTGACTAATAAAATTTTATTAAATTTATATTCTGGTAATTTGCCAGGCCTCATTCTACTTGACCAAAGAGTGAGACTTCCTTTCATACTCTTGATCATAAAATGTAAATTCCATGACTTGTATTTATCACTGCAGAATGCCTTGAGCTAAACTCTGACACTGTTGTTGTGTGTACACAATAGTGATAAATCAGAGAGTCATGTTTTGGTCATAGTTGAGTGTCTGGTAATTATCTCAGAAACAAACTAGGGGTTTATGTGGGTGGCTCCATCAATGTAGCAATCACATTCCTCCAACTTTCCCCACTAAAAACATTAGTGTCCATTCTCTCTCCCTATGATCTAAACGTGATTAGAAAGATCACAGGATAGTATTTCCCTTTGCAAAAGTGACTTTGTGTTACCAGCACAGCTCTCACACCCTTTTAATTGCTTTTCTTGTTTCTGAGAACTTTATTAGAAGTTTTTTTTTCTTCTCATTTGCAAAACTCTCTTAAGATTCCAGATTGATCTTCCTTTTGGAGATAACTTAAGATTCTCTCAGTTGTTGCTTAAAAGAGATAGGTCAAATGATTTCAGAGAACTGATCATGAAGCAAGGTGATATGGATTCAAGATAGAGAATGTGACATGCATTTTTTGGACATAGCCATTGTGGGAATTTATTTTTCTGACTGCATATTTTTATAAGAGTGTTGTTTTTCTCTTTTCTTTTTCTTCAGTGGAGGACTGGAAGGGAGAGAACATACACTTTTGTTAATTAAAAAATGAAAAAAAGAAAGGGACAGGTCAAGTTTGCTAAACCATTTTCATAAGAACCTCCCAGTTTAACTTTGGTTATCTCTCCAACCAAAAGCAAAAGAAATACAGAAATAGATGGCTCAGTTACAAGAGGGAATTAGACTAATTGCTAATCAGCAGGAGTCATGAACCAATGGATGGGAACTTAGATGAGAGGGAAATCGGACAAACTGGATTAACATTGTCATTGCTTTCTTTAACTTCAAGATCCATACTTTAATTGACGCGGGTACTCCTACCGGAAAAATTCAAATCTCTTCATACCTCTATAGATAGTTTCTGTGAGTCTCTGTGACACACGTCCCCTACTCAACTCCTACATCACACTTTCACTAGCTGTGTGACTGTGAAAGTCACCTCTCTCAGTCTCAGTTTCCTCATCTGTAAAAATGCTATATAAAATGGAAGATGTTATCAATCGGGAAACAAGTATTTACTAAATATCTCCTAAATTCTAGGCACTCGACTAAGCACTGGTGATAACAAAGAAAGGCAAAATGCTATTTCTAACCTCCAGGAGTTTACAGTCTAAGGGAAGAGACGTCAGGCAAATGTTGAGGTACGTGCAGAAACAATACAGAGTTGTAGAGAGCTCGAGGGGAGGAATAGTAGGGATACGTCTGGAAGGATGGTATCAGGGAATGAAGAGAGTTTGAATTTTTCTGTCTATGGTTATATAAATTTTTTTGTCACGAATATCCAGGACCTACTTTTCAAATGGGGATGTAATTTGTTTGTCTCTGAAAGATCTAGATGAATACTGAAGTAGACAACCAAAGATGAAAGGCAGAATATTAATTCACAGAGCTAGAGTATGAGCAAGAATTTAGTGTAAAAACAGTGACAGGTACTCAAGATGATAGAAACCATATCTGGGAATGTTTTCTGATCATAACCAGAAACAGAGGAAGCTCTGCCATAAGTATGCAAACATTTTAGAATCATAGAACTGGAAGGGACCTTACAAACGATCTCATCCCACCCTTTCCTTTTACCACAAAGAAAAACATAAAATAATTCATGGTCAGTTAGTCATGGAGCTGATACTAGAATCTGAGTCCTCTGAGTCTCAGACCACTGCTTTACCATTTCAGTATACTGTTCAGATAATAATGCATTGTTCACACAAATATAAGTCAAAATTGTCATTTAGTAAGGTATAAACAACTGTAACTCAACTGATTAACTAGATTTTCTACTTTAATCTCTTGTTTGAGGGGTTGTTTATTTACCTGATATGTAGGCAAGGCCATTGAATACTTGCTTAGACTTTAAAAGATTTCTGGGAAGACTCACAGGTCTCCCAAAGATGTTGTCCACCCAGCTTTGTATTCTGGATTCTTTCCCTTTCCCTTCCCTACCTCCTCAGCACATAGGTGCTCACTCTTCTATCTCATGTCTACTTCATCTTCTCCTCAGATGAAGAAGAAAAGGACTTATCTTAATTCAATTCAATTTAAGAAACATTTACTAAATGTCCATTGTGTGCAGAAGACTAGAAATGAAGGGGAGATGTACTTTAGATAAGACATAGCCTCTGCCCTCATGATGCTATATATTAAAACTGTATTTTAAGAAGTGAACCAAGGTAACTATAATACAGAAGACATAATAAGTATATCAAAGAAGTGAAAAAGAAAGTGCTAAAGAACTTATGGGGCAGGAGATTATGGAGAGGGAATCTGAGAAGGCTTCATGGAAGACATAACACTTGAGATGGGCTAACCAGTCTATATAACCTTTAACCAATCTCATAACTTCAATGAATGGGACTTTCAGGGTCACAAGATGTAGAAGTACACAAATCTATACAACCCCCAAAGTAACTGCCAGTTTTTCTCCTTAAAAGAGACAAAAACCATGCTTAGTATCATATATCTATGGATGGAAGGGGTCTCAGTGTCCATCTAGTTCAATATCCTTATTTCACAGTAAAGTAAATTGAGGGCCAAAGAGATTAAATGACTTGCCCAAGGTCATACCAGTCACAAAGCACTAAGTATCAGAAATAAGATTTGAATCCAAGTCCTTTGTCTCCGGAACTAGTGCTCTTTCCCGTTTACTAAGTTGTTTCCTCTATACTTATTGTTCAGTCATTCAATCATGTTCAACTCTGTGACCCATATAAGATTTTCTAGACAAAGTGGTTTGCCATTTCCTTCTCCAGTTGCCCTATTCTACATTGGCCAGGTGAAACCTGACCATGAAATTTAGTTCATTTGGTTCACCATTATTGTCTGAATGGATATACCATAAGTTTTGGTATATATGATCCACTAATGTCATAGGGTAAATCTTAGAACATTATATAAATGCAAATCATTATTAGTATTCTTGTTGTTACAGAATCATGGACCTTCAGAGTTGTAAGGGACCACAGAAGTCATCCGGGCTAACCCATACCTGAAAAAGGATACCTTCTATAGTACTCTCCATAAATGGTCATCAGTCTTTTGCTTAAAGACTTCTTACCTGTGCCCTGTCCCTGCCTCCCCCAAAAGCTTCTAAGCTTCTCAGTACTTTCTAGGTCAGAATCCTCTCCAAACAATAGCTCAGTAAGCCTCCATTGATGTGTTTACTTTTACTAGTCAGCCCAGAGATCCACAGTTCAAAGCATAGGCATTTAAAGAAAGGACATTGTGATAAAAGTAACAATAGAACCTTACCCTCATGCATTTGGAGTTCACCCTGTCACCAATATATAGACCTTAAGCATAGGAATCAAATGATATGGAGCGTGCGCGCACACACACACACACACACACACACACACACACACACACACACAGAATGCATGTGGCTAGGGTAGATATATACTGAGGGATAAGGAACATCACCAGGGCAGCAGAACTGCTGCTGGTTCATGGAGTTGTCTTCTCCTTGATGTCTGCTGTGCCCACACCTTGCCAAAATTGCTCATTCTACTTTTTGAAATGATAACCCATACCCCTCAGTTTGTATTTCTATTTAGAGTCATGAACTAACATTTTGAATAAAAATGTACTGTGAAAGGCACATCTAGCAAGAAAAACAATGTCCCACAGGGACCTTCTAAATGTTAAAAACTTCTCCCTGGTATTTAAGTAAGTTGTATCGCCTGGGTACAGCAATGTGGAGATGCCTGAACAGAGTTTATGTAGTGAAAAGTGAATTGGCCTTTAGGGTGTATTCCATGGAACATTCAGAGTTGCCCACCCTAGTTGCAGTCAACACCACTTGGATTCCAAAATTTTATGCCAAACCCAGAGGTTCACCTTGGCACTTGTTCACTGAGGCACCATTGTCTCATGACAATGGCAAAGGAGCAGGGTGCTGCATTGGTGCAAAGGAAAAAAAAGGCTGCTTTCTGGGTCTCTTTGCTCTAACTCTCCTGTCTTGCTAGCAAGCAGTGCATTTCCTCTTTAGTATCCCTATGAAGAAGAGGGAAGAGAGGTAAGATATGCCATTCTCGGCTTTCTCTCACCTTGCCACCATTCTTACAGGAAACATTCACTCAATTAGGTGAGCTTGTGCATGGCCCCATGGATATTTTATCCACTTTGTGTCTCCTTTCTCTAGTGGAGAAGTCAATATCAGACTTAAGGTGGACATGCCAGGATTGGAGGTAACTGTGAGTTTGAGAGACCCAGTGGTTCTGGGTCCATTGAGTGAAGCTGACTGGCAGGAAAGGGGAGTTTCTTCATCAAAGATGACCACTACCAAGAGAATTGATTCAAGTCTGGCCCATATTGCTAGCAAAAATATACTGGAAGTTTTTTTGGACAGTATAGAGCCAGAGTGAAAAGTAAAATACCTAATGCAGAAATCGTGCAAAAAATGTTTTTGATAAGGTTTAAACATCATCATCCCAGCAGATTATGATAGAAATTACAGTTATAACTTATAGTTACTGTTATAATTATAATTAAAGGTTCTTGTTTTAATTTATGTCAATACTGTGGCATCTTTTATGTTTAGCATGTTTTTGTGAGTAGTAATAAACTACCTCCCTCCCATTCATGATTAATAATGAACATTGAAAATCTTTTAACTCCCTTTTTTGGAGAAACCTTAGACCTGAACTCAAACTTAAGCCTTAAAAAACTTTCCCTGGGATTTAATAAGCCAAAGATTGTAAGAAAAAGAGGCTCTCCTCTCCTGAGAGACCAGGCTCGCCTAAGATTGAACTCAGGCTGGATCCGCACTTGCCTGGATCCAGAATAATGGGGCCCTTTGTGGAGAAAGGCATAGACACTCCACCCTGCCCTCCCTGGGCCCATCCATGGTTTCCTCATTCTTTGACTGCATTTAGGATGGTTTCTGCCACAAGGCAGTTCGCAAAGAGTCTATGTTTCAGTACTGAGTAAAGGTCTAAGTAGAGTCCAGTTTGACTATATGCCAAAAAATCAAAACAAACAAAAAGCTAAATTAAAATAACCATCATTTCATTCATCTTTCTTAAAGTGGTTAAAAATGACAGTCAGTGAATTTGGTAAAGACTGAAACCTTTATCCATAAAGATTTTAGGAGTATTGTATGTTAGACATGGAAGAGAACTTACAAAAAATTAGTAATAAACCCCCTTCCTTGCTATAGAGAGAAGGAATTTGAGGCCCAGAGAGGTGAAATGATAATTTGAGGTGATATAATGAAAGAGACAAGACCAGAACCCAGATTCCCTGGTTTATACCCTCCAGAACTCTCCATAACCTCACTTTCTTTGTACTGCTTTGAAGGCTATCATGTGGCCACAGCCTTGATGATACAGGAAACTAAATGGAAATTCTAGTATCCTTTACTGTAAGAATAAATGTATCTGCAGATGTACAATCAGGCTTACTACTAAGGAAAACTTGACTTAGTGCCTTTGACTGTCAAACAATAGTATTATTTAAATTGGGCTGAATTCTTCAGGATTTAACAATATTTATTAAATGTAGGACTAAGAATTAAATGGAGAAAAGGGACAGGAAAAATACACTGTAGGCCAATGCTGAAAGGAAAATAATCCAATCCTTTAGATCTGTAATTGTGTCCTAACCATTTTTTTAGTAGAATGGGATAATAATAGTTGAAACAATAGTTAGCATTCATTTTCATGTTCTCTTTTGTTGGCATGACTTTTTATTGATCTGTCTTAGGGAGATTTGTTCTAAAAGAAAAAAAAATCATCTCTTGCTCATATAATGATTTTTATATATATCTTGTTTAGCTTATTTTTTTCCTAGGTAGAGTGAGACTGCTATAAATACCTGTACTACTTGATCTTGTAGCCTTAAATGCAGGCAGAACTCCCCTTGGCACTAACAAGATTTTTGTCTACGAAAGAGTACAGAATTGGGACCGTAACGATTATGAAGCAATTTGATTCCTTCCCAAGAGATAGAAACTCTGGCACAATTTTCAGCTGGAATACACATACTAGCACCTTGTCCATATTCCTAATAATAACAAGAATGTATAAAAAAAAATCCAGGAATCCTTGCAGGCTTTAGCCTGCTTGCTTCAAAAGCCTGTCAGCTAAACAAATAAAGTGAAGGAGTGGGAGGGAGAGTCAGGGAAATTAGCTGCTGTGGGCTATAGTTAATGAGTGGTCTGACAAGGAGAAAGTCATGGTCATGAAAGTGTACAAATAGAATGGAAAAAAATTAACACCACAAAAAAGTGTGAGCCTCCATATATTAGACACTTATTCAATCCAGAAGTTTATTGCTTTCTTGTGGGATCAGCCTCCAACCAACTACAGAAGATTTTCCCAACAAGATCAGTGAGATCAATCAAAACATTGCAACTTTGAAGCATTGCTAGGCTGCTGGGTAAAAGTATGCAAAATATGTTTCAGGCTTCATTAAAAAGTGCCTCACCACATCCTCAGGAACGTCTGGGGCTGCTTGGCATCCTGCCTTATTAAGGGGGAATAAAGAAGTGGTCATTCTCCAAATAATGACCCCCACTCTAAATTCTGACCATGCCCAGGCGTTTCCTACTTTTTCTCAGTGTCACAATACATAGAAGATGGACATTCTTACTTATCCACAAATCATTTTTTGCTAAATTCTATTGGATTTTGGACAAAGTAGCAAGTATAAAGGCTAAATGTCTCTTTATCCTCTGTCATGGAACAACGGGCCATTTTGTAGATTTTATGCAATAAAGAATTATATTTAGAGAAACAAATATAGAAGCTTTACTCAAGACTTATAGACTACATAAAACCCATAGTGACTAATCTATTGCATAGCCAAAGAGTTAATATTTTGTAGGAAACAATTCTTCTGGACGTGAAGCTAATCAGAGTACCTTTCTTTTCTGTTTGTCACTAGTACTCACATGACCACACTTTCAGGGAAAATGCACCCTATGTTGGGAGCCATTGGTGAATAATTAAGAACAATTTACATAATATTGCAAATACAGTCCTAGTTAAAGTCTTGCTCACAAGCACCTTTTCTGTACATGTGGCTATAAGTCATCTAAATACTAAAAAACTCTTTCAGAAAGAAAGATTCTGAAAGAAAAAAGACAATTCCACAATGTTGGGCACTAAAGGATCCATGCCTAGGTAAAAATCTTGATAGTCTCATTACTAATTTTTGTGAAATACTATGTAGCGAAGGCAAAGTTTTATAATATAATAAATATATTTATGTTTATAAATATATATTTTATATATTTATTATAAAATATAAGATATAAATGTATAAAATAAATACATTTATAAAAATACATAAATATATTTATAAAATGAATTAGAGTGGAACAAATCCCTATCATATAACATAATTTACTATGAAAAGGACATGAGAAGCCTGGACCCAGAGCTCTCTATAGAGCTGGTACCTTGTATATGCCCTGATAATTTTTAATCAATTCTATTTACAATCTGTATTGAAGCTCCCATCTTTAAGGATAACTCTGCCATCTGCTACCCCTCTTATCGACCTACGTACATGAAATTTTCAAGCTAATGTAGCCTTTGTTTAATCCTATGTGTATTATAAAAAACATTTTAAAAATTATTCTTTGTTTTATCATTAATTGTTAAATGGCCAACATATTAGAGGCCTGAACTCATAAACACATTATGAATGATCTGGGTTGGACACCTTGTCTAACACGATGTTCTGCCTCTCACAGTAACAGCTAAAGACAAATGATAGGAAAACCTTGTTGTGTTTCCTGACATTAACCACAAAAAGGTAGAGATGTATTCTAAACTTCCTTAGCTTCCTGAAATAGCCCATTATGAACTTCTCATATATGAATTTATCTAAACCAGTCTTGAACTGATTCATATTTTTCAGACACTATCACCTCATGGGGTAATGAATTCCATAATTAGTACCTGCTGTGCAAAATAATTTGCTTAGAGTTTTTACCACATAATTTAGCACTTAATTACATTCTGTCTTGTATTGTTCTGTACAGTTTCATTTGTATAAGTCTAGTCTCCGCAATTAGATGGTAAGCTCTTTGAGGACAGAGACCATGTCTTCTAAATCTCCCATAACATCTAGCAAAATACTACTATGCATATACTATATGACAAATATAACTTATTTAGTGATGTGTTCCAAAAACATTTTCAAGCTGCAAGAGGCACTCACTTTTGATATTCCAAAATTTTGTAGAAGAAAAAAAAAGAATCTGTTTTTACTCCAATATACATAGTAATATTTTATGAATTCTGGGTGCCCATTACAGACTTGAATCCTAAATTTCCCCCTCAAAAATTTTACGTCCTTCTTTCAGCCAGTCAGGCAGACAACAGGTACTTCAACAAGTCTTTATTTAGTATGTTCCAGGCACTATACTAGGTGCTGGGGATACAATGGAAGGCCAAAAAAAAGTCATTATTCTCAGAGAGTTCACAAACTAATATAAACAGTTATGTACAAACTAGGTAAAAGAAATATTGCAAGTATAAATCCCTCTGATTTTGTATGTATTTTCTTTCATTTCCAACACCCACCCACATATTGTCCATATTTTCAATCATTTTCACTTGTGTCTGACTCTTTGTGACCCCGTTTAGGGTTTTCTTGTCAAAGACACTAAATTAGTTTGCTATTTTCTTCTTCAGCTCATTTTACAGATGAAGAAATTGAAGCAAAAAGGATTAAATGACTTGCCCAGGGTCACACAACTAGTAATTGTCTGAGGTAGGATTTGAACTCCTGAAGACAGCTTCCTGACTCCTGCCCTGGTGCTCTATCCACTGCACCACCTAGTTGCAACATGTTGTTGAGCAAAAGCAGATGGGGCTGATTTCTTCCAGGTACACTTCCATTGCTTCTTAGCCTTTTTTCAATCGTAGCTAACTGATAGTTTAGCACCTCTTCTTACAAGAATAGCATGGATCATTTTTTTTTCCATAAAGGCATTATTTAACCATAGTGAAGCTCAATTCTCATTTTTCTTACTGATCACACAGTCTCCTGGGATTTTCCTTGAGTTCACACACCTCAGGTTAACATTTTACAACCCAGAAAAGTTAAGTATCACCTATATGAAAACTTAGAGACTCTATTGTACTCCCTCATTGTCTTTTTGAATACCACTGTCTATCACTGTCACCATACAGGGACTAAGATTCCCACCACTCAGGTGGATCATAAGAACATGAGATTTAGAGTTGGAAGAATGTCATGAAAACAGATCTCACAAAGTCGACAGCAAAAAGTGCCAAGTTACCATTGTCACATCAAATTATGAGTAACAGCAAGTCCTGCTCAACACTTTTCCTGTGAAAATTATAAACTATATTCCAAACATTAGCCCTGATCTTGCTGGTGAGATTGGAATCCATTTCTCACTTACTGGAAGTATATTAATATTTCTAGACTATGGAGATATTATTTGGCATACTACTGACTCATTGCATTAGGAGAGTGCCTCTGTGAAAAGCAACAGTCAATTTACTTCCCCCACAGTTATAACACAAATAGTATCTTGTTCCTTTCAATAGTTATTCTTAAGAATTTAGACAATTCCCCAGGGGATTAATATCTCAAGAGCCCCTCCTCTTCCTGGATTCTGCCATTTACACTACTGAGTAAGAAATCTACAAGGAGTTTAGTTTTCTAACTAGCAAAATACTTAACCTCAAAATGAGGAAGAGATGTGAAATATGTGATCACAATGGTGGATTTGATTCTTTGACATAAAGGTCATCAAAAAGGAGGAAAAAAAAGAAATTTCAAAGAAAAGGAATTCCTAGGCAAAATACCTGACACTGTCCCCTTCCCCCCCTCCCCAACCTAGTCTGGAGACTATTATTGAATCACTATAATTGAACTCAATGGCTATATATTATGTATGAGAGTATTGTTTATTGAATTGTTTATGCCATTGTGTTCACCTAAGATGAAATCAGTACAACATTGAGGAGTGTCAGGGGGCAAATTAAGTCTACCTACAGAACTTTGGAGTGCTGAGGATTATAAGAACTGATTTACTAGTTTATCTAATACTTTTAAAAGTCATTTTATTAAGCTGTAAATCACATCATTCACTAATACTACATCAGTAGGTAAAATTAATGATAGAGATAAACACATTAGAAAAAGCCAGAGCATGGTTACATGACAATATGAAAAAAAATGATGAATAGAGGGTTAGGAGTGGTGACTCAGAGTTCAGATTTTATTTGAGTGATGAAGGGCATCATCATCTGAAGTAGCCTGGATAAGGAGAAGTTCATATTGGCACATGGCTCAATGTCATCATGGGTGACATGGAGTAAAGACACAGCAAAAAAAAAAGATTTGGCATTTTGAAGGGGAAAAAAATGAAATTTGAGGTTAATACAGAATGAAATGTGCTTTTCTCATGCTCGATAAAGAAACACCATTCAACAATTATGATATTGGAAATGTCTTGTCCCATTTTCTCTGGGCAAATAGCCTAAGAGGGAATTTTTTTTTGTTAATGGAAGAAGGGAGTTAGGGAGTTATGGTAGCTAAAGGAAGGAATTAGAGGAATTTGTGAGAGGAAATTTAATGCAGTTCAAATATCTCTGTATAATTTGCCCAAAAGGAAAGAAACCCCCATTGTAGTGGAATTCAAGCTATTTTAAGAACACTGTAGCACTTGCCATATAACAAGTAGGTTATGCACTTTGCCATTTGGAGGTTTAAAAAAATGAATTACAAATAAAGAACCCATTAGCCCAGGAAAATAGAGTTCCTTCCTTCCATAAGGCTTCCTAGTAGGTTGACTATATCCTTGTCAAAAGAAACCTATTAGTGGCTCTCTATGTCTTACCTGTTTGGTATCCAAGTTAAGTGTGTCCACTCCCAATGGACCCTTCCCTGTCATCAACTCGCCCTGACAGCACTCCCTGGCAGGGACTTGTACTTAAATTATCAACAGCCCAAAACTCTTGCCCTGATCAGGGAGGGAGAGGTATCAAAAAGACTTTGAGAGAGCTCAAAGTAACTCATTAGGAAAAAGCTGGAGATCCTCTGTTTCAAAACCTCCCTCCTGAGGAAGGCCAGAAGTTATGACTTTCCAGATGAAAAAAACTGAGACAGCAAGGACTGAAATGTTCTTTCAACGAGTTCATAGCAGATCTCCTAAGAGAGCTCTGGTTTCCTTTTTTCCCAGTCAGGGTTTTTCTGAGATAGATTACAACAAGCAATCAGGTCACTGCTGTATTCTCCTGCCAGCTTGACTGTATTTTAAGTGATTCTGAGAAAACAGGGAACAGTTATATTTGGGAAGGGAAGGGATGCGATGTTTAAAAATATATCCTTTCTTTTAAGTTAGGGTGGCCAGAAAGAAAGTAAAGAAAGAGACATCTAACTAACATTCTTAAAATAATAAGCTCATGAACCAGCTAACATGGTTGAAAGAAGAGCCCATATACATATTGAAGGTGCTAAAAAAATTGTGGTTGTTAATATTGGAAATTGAGTATGTGAGTCAGGCTGCAAGTCTGATCTGAAATGAAAACATTTAAGGCAGAGAGAGCATATGTGGCTCTATCCTGGTTTATGAGTGAGGTTGAGGCAAGTGCCCACTTGCCCAAGGAAAGTAGATCTATTCAGAATTCCCTTTCTGACCACTGAAGAATCATATTCACAGCATGAAATAATCAGGTCTTTGCTCATAAAATAATCACATTCATACTCTATCTTTATTCCTACAGTACCAAGAATTGATTTTTAATGTTGAATGGTACTTTTACGTCTTTTGAGTTAGAAATAGATTTTTTAAGAGCTTTGATTCATGGCTGTCATACACAGAAGATGCATTTATTCATCCCCACAATTATCTAGATGGTGCTTATCACTAAAGCACCTAAATATTTTATAGAAAGTAAAAAAGTACGCTAAATTCTTCGAAGTACCCCCAGGAGGTCCAGGCCATTGTTAACAGATTCCAGTGTCACCCACCTCTCTCCTCACCCACAGGGCTTTTCATATCTGCCAGAGACAATAATAGAACATGAACAGGAGCAAGAGGAATGAAGGAAAAACACAAGGAAAGAACATAAGATACTAAAGAAAAGGAGAAAAACAAAATAAAATGATAAAAGTATACCAAGAAAACATGTAGAGTGATAATATTCATGTGAGGTGGTATGAATATTAGCATAGTTAGACCCACGGATTATTGTAATTTGCTACCTATAGAAAAAATCTGAACAGATTTAAATATTTTTTCACTTTATGCTATATTACTAATACATTGTAGGCTATATATATGTTACACATACATGTATGTATAATAGCACTATGAGTTCTTGGAGATACTAAAGACTAGAACAGATAGTGTGATGGAAAAGGCATAGGACTTGAAATCTTAGGTTCTGGATTTCAATAGGAGCTTTTCTTTTATATGAATAACTTCAACAAATGACTTTATCTCTTAGGGTCTCATTTTTCTCACTGTTAAAATGAGGGCGTTGAACTATGGTCTCTCTAGGTCTAAATCTTCTTATCAATAAATCAATCAGTCACATATATGCCTATTGCTGGACACTAAAGATATATGTACAAAAATGAAACAGACCTTGTTCTCAAAGTACTTACATTCTGTCATGGAGATAACAGGCAAACATATTAATATACTAAAAATAAACCAAAATTTCTTTCCTTGACTCACATAGTATAATATCTGGTAATGAAAGGTTTAGGGAAATAAAAAACAAAAGGTTACTGGGCACTGATATACTTAAGAAAGGACAGGGGAGTACAAGGCTATTGCAGTTCAGCAAGAAATAAACTTAAGTGATGAAAACTTAATGAATATAAATATAAGACAAATGGCACCCATCAATGTTCCTTGATAAAGAAACTCAATTGCACTGTTATTGAACAGATATCATAATTGTCAGGACAGGGAAGAATGCTTTGGACCTGCTTATGCTGTAACTAGCCTACAGAGAGGAAATAAAATGTTTTCTTATGAAACAAGGTCAACAATAACCATTGTCATCTGTTTGTAACCTGAGTACATTTTGAAATTTACTTTTTAAGAAAATTCAAATACTTAAAAAACAAAACAACCGAGCTAGTAGTTTAGAGATCTGTCTGATATCAGTGGAGACTTCATTTTTTCTTTTCCTTCTCATGGTTATTAAAATTCCTTCCTATGGGTATAAAAAATAAACACCAAAACAGATGATTCTGAATCAAAAAGTACTCCTTTTATTCCTCTCTCCTGGATACCCTTTTATATCTTCACTTGGAGAGATATATGAGTTGACAATTATCCTGTAAATTCTGGCTATATACACAGGAAAGTAGATGATTAAGGCAAAGAAGTTTCCACTTTCTTTCTTGCCCCTAAACTCATCCTGTACAGTAATCTTACAATATATACTACTTCTCTCACTTGTCCTTTTGCTTTAAACATTTCTCAGTGTAATTTAAGGAATCTTTTGCTGCTCAGTGTGTGTCCCAGGTCTGAAAAGGGCCAAGAAGAAAACTCACAAGGTCAGAAGGGTTTATCTATCAGAATCTAAACCTCAGGTTAATGCTGCTCTCAAGCAAGCCTCTCAGTTGTCTTGCAGACATGTAGGACAGTTATTGTCATCATGTGACCCCTTTACCCCTTGTCCAGAAATTGCCCACATTATTGAATGCACACCCAGATACAAGAGATGACTTCAAAACTCCAGTGCCTAGCAAATGGATATTTCCGAACTAGCCATAGCAAAACAGAAGATAATGACTGGGTGAGCACTTACAATTAAGCACTAAATGCCTTCAGCTGTTGTGAGGAAATGCTCAGATGGCCTCTTTTGGTTTCTGCTGTACTGAATGATGTTTAAGGAGCTTCTGAGGGTGTGGGGATTGGTTTTTGTCTTTTTAGAAAAACCTTTATTTTTCACAGGTGAACACCATTTACTTGAGCAGGGTAAAGAAATTCGGAGACCTGGAAGTTATATAGTCAGATACTAGGCCTCTGCTAAAAGCTATTCCTCCTTCCTATCCTTTTATTTTTTGCCTTAACCCACAGACACATATTGTGCAATTACAGGCTCATGAACTACATGATAATTAAGAATATTTATATATTCTACATAGCCTCTAGAATGAATAAGTGCACATTAAAGGATTTTCCCAAATTAATTCTTTCAATTTTGAATTGAAAGAAAAGTGAATAGGTGAATATTTTCCTCCTAAATCTCAATCCCTTTCATTAATCTGCATACATGTTATTCCAAATACATACATGCACATTCCTACATATATATGTGCATGGAATGTATAAATATATATTATACATAAATGATTTATTATAGAAATATCAGTGTTTCTAGATTACACTGCATACTAGATGAGCTGTCATTAGTGCAGAAAGGATACATAGCTTTTCAACAAAAGAAAAGAATGAGGCTGCCACAGTGTTGCAGTGGCTTGGGCGTTTTTTTATTTTTTTTTCCCAGCATCCATCCCTGCCAATCTTTGCACTGCCAGTAGGGAAAACCATATCCATGGCAACCAACCGTACCATTCCTACCCACATCAATGACGCCTCCCATCTAAACTGTCAAATATTCTATGCACATCATGTAAAATAGGTCTCTTTCCCCTTATACCTCTGTGCATCTCGTTTCCGTGGCTACATGTTTATGCAAATGAGAATTGTCCTTTCTCTCTCAGGTTGATTGAACACTGAATTTGTTTTGCACCTTGGCAAGGCAAAGCCATGCTGTCTTGCCACCTGGTCTACCACATAATTGCAAAAATTACATTATAATGATAACTGTCCCAAAATTAGCCTAATAACACCATCTACCTACCTTGTGAGAGAAAGTAACAGTGTGCAATAAAGAAGGATGTTAAAACAGAGTCGAGATAGGGGAATAATGTTTAATTGGCTCTCCAGAGTCTACTAATTTTCAGAATTGGAAACCTAGTGTTTGATTTGTTCTTTTTAGTCAGTGAGAAGAAAAAACATCCTTCATAAATTCTGAATGACAAATTTGCCCATCCTTTTTTGCATGTGGTTCCAGCATCCCAGGGAATCTAAAGTGTCATTTCCTCTTTGGAAGAAAGGGAGCACAAAACATACTAGGTATGTAATCTAAATTTTCACTCTGTATCAAATCCTACCTATAAATTTTTCCCTATTCCTACTCCTCCCTCATTCCTTCTTCCTCCAACCCCCTCCACATCTTAGTTCAGTGCCTTGCTTTAGCGACAGGGTTAGGATGTGGAATTTGCATAGGCTGACATAAATTTAGATGGAAAGAAGGTGGAAGCCTTTAAAAGGATATCCTTCTCCTTACCCCAGCCCCCAACCCTTGGTCTATTGCTTTCCACTAGATTATGCTGTGTGTGATTTGTTGCTGTGTAGCACAGAATACAATTGGTCTCTCTTTTAGGAAAATCATAATATGTTTTTTAATGAGTAATGAACAATTGTATTGCATTTTAATTGGGCAGTTTTGAATTGCAATATTTTTATTGATCATTGTTTCAACAAAGAAAAATGTTTTATGTTAATTTTTTCCTCAATACAGTATAATAATGGTAGGTGAATGATGGTGAACACTGTCCTTGCTCAGGACTTTCTTAGTAAAATAGCAGATTTCCCAACTTAGCCTTATGGTTACATACCAAATATGTTTCCCTTCTTCCATAAATAAACATCTACAGAAATGCTGATTTTTTTTTAATTTGTACATTTCAAAGTTTCTGGGTCAATTGGACAGATCAGGTTGTAGTAGCTATTCCAAAAATTCCTCCTGACCCCCCAATCTGCACATTCCTACCCTTTAATATGCACTTCTTCCATGATGTCATACAGCCAGCATCAGGGTCTTTTCCTGACCTTCTATGTCTATGGGTATTCCATTTTTTCCATTTGATCCCAAGTCTTTCAGTCTTCTCCAATTATTTCATAAACAGATGGTTTGCCTCCCCTAAGAAAATGCATACTCATTGAAGAAAGAGATCATTTCTTTTCTTCCTTGCTTATCTTCCATGGTGTTTAGCACAGAGTTACCATTTGAACTGAGTATAAAGCTTTAATTATGCAAAGTTTATAGAAATTTAGATAAAAAAATATCTAATAGATGCCTCATATGACACTGTAAATTGGTGGCTATGTTAGCAATTAGAGACAGCCTTCCATAATGGAAAAAGAGCCTGCCTCAGAACCATCTAGAAATGGGTTAAAGTCTCATCCCTGACATATACTGTCTGTGACCTTGGGCAAGTAACAACCTCCCAGGGCTCTAGACAACTGTCCAAGAAGACAAGGGGCTGACTTGCATTGGCACAGAGAGTTTACTTATCTGGGAATTCTCTATATCAGAGGTACAGAGGCTCCTAAGTGAGGCCTGAATCAGATAAAAATTGAATTGGGAGATATTCAACAAAATAAATACAAATGCAATAGAATATAATGCTAATATGTGATTTTCTAAGTTAATATTTAGCCCCTTATGTATGATTTGTCCTCCCACTTCCATTTTTCTATTTGAGTCTGATGCCGGTGCTTCTTTATACAATGGCAATCACAGGTCTGGGTCCTATTCCTATTAAGAATATTTGGTGTTAAGATGGAAGAAGGAACCTAGAAATGTACTGTAGGTTTAGAGCTGAAAGGGACCTTAGTGATCATGCAATCCAGAGTTGGCATTTTATAATGAGGAAACTGAGTCCCCCAAAAAATAAGTGACTCACCTAAGGATACACAAATGGCAACTGGAAAGCCAGGCTCTTCTCAATGCAAATCCAGCACTATTTAATTTCACCCTTTCTGTTTAGGCTAAGACTTTAACTTATGGTAACATGAGATTTCTTCCAAGGAGAAACACTGCCCCCCCCCCCCCCAAAAAAAGGGAGCCAAGGTCCCTTTATCCTTCTTTCTAGAGGTTTTATTGTTAAGATGTGGTGGCCACCCAACTGCTGTAAC
This sequence comes from Petaurus breviceps papuanus, assembly GCF_028583685.1. NCBI lineage: Eukaryota > Metazoa > Chordata > Mammalia > Diprotodontia > Petauridae > Petaurus > Petaurus breviceps. The sequence continues at coordinate 40,570,196 of NW_027185764.1, read as the reverse complement.
AGAGGGCAAAAGTCACTGATACTCCCACTTACTATAATAATATCAAAGGAACATACAGTTGCTTTCATTGTATTGTTCAAAAAAAATAGATTTCATACAATTGTATCTTCTTTTAAGGGAAAGAGGTGCTTTCAGAAAGATTGTAAAAATCAGGATAATTACTTTTAATGGAAATAACATCCTGTGTATTTTAGAAGTCTGCTTTTAGTTTTGTTAAAGTTTTTTTCTTAAAATCCCAGAAAAATGAGCTCCTCCTAGATTGAGTTAGGAAAGTATCTGTGGTCAAAATGAAAGGAAATAAGCTTGGAGGTAATTATGAGATATCTTCTAGATATTAGACTTAGAACAATTATTTCATCATTTTTTTCTTGATCGCCACAAACATTTTTGGTGCCATCTAAGCTAATTCACTGAAGATGGTGTTTGATGGAAGGAAGGTAGATTTGACTTAACTTGACCATAACATTCCAACTGATATTAAATATTGAGCCAAAGATTATAAAAAGATGGTCATGTCAAAACAAGGGACACTTAAAACCTTGCAAAATCTTCAGATTTTGATTTTCAGAAATATAGAAAGACTCCAAAAATAAAGTTTTTCTTTGATTTGATTTTGGGGAAACTGGAAGGATTTTAGAATGAAGTTATTTCATGTTAATATACATGGGTCTTGGAAGGATATCTCAGTGATGCCTATGAGGCTGAGATTTTTGTAAGTATACAGAAGTCTCAAGGTGAAGATACACTGCCTTAAAATAGGAGGCAAACACTGGCTGAGACCACAGTGGTGAAATGGTTTAAAGAAGCAGATGCTATGATGGAAATGCATGTAATGTTTATATAAGTAATAAGAAAAAATATAGATTCTAAGATACCCTGACAAATATGTTTTCATAGACAATTTTTCAGATATTATGGTTTGGGTTAATACAGACATTTTAATGCTTTCACCAGTGGATGTTAACTTTTGAAGAGCATGAAAGTGAATAATAGGGGTGGCCAGGTGGCTCAGCAAGTAAGAGCACCGGCTTCAGTGTCGGGATGACCTGGGAATCAAATCCAGGCTCAGACACTTAGCACCACACCCAGAAATAACTGGCTGTGTAACCTTGAGCAAGTTACTTAACCCCAATTGCTTAAAAAGAAAAAAGAGAGAAAAAAGAAAGTGAATAATGCTTCCATTGACTAGGAAAAACTAAAGGGAAAATGAATATCATTATGATAGGAAGTAATCTGAATTTGCTATTTTTTTCTCCAAGAAAATGTAGACTTTATTTTACTTTGAGTTCTATTCTTACCTTGTTTTGTATTCTAATTATAGTGGTATGGATCATGAATGAAAGAAACTAATCTTCATTAACATTTGTAAGATAGCAATGACCCCCAGTCAGAAAACAATATTTCACTCAGCATGACACTGTGCCACAAGGATTTGGGTGGCATAGGTAGCAAAAGCAGATGACAAAGTCTAAAAGCAAATTCCCCTTGACCTTAGGAAATCTAGAACATGATTCTAGGTTTTGTTGAAGCAGGGGAAAAAACAAAAGTTCTAAGTAGATACTACTCAATAGAACCCTTCTTGATCTCTTTTAACTGGTTTTGTTCTCCCTCCACTAATTACATGCCCTCCAATTCTTCCCATTCACATTTTCCCATTAATCCTTCACGGAGGCTCTCTACAATACCATGAAGGCATCTTAAACTCAATCCCAAAGAGAACTCATCATACTTTTCCAAAAAATAAAACAACTACAACTTTTTTTTTTGAACATCCTAATTTTTGTTGAAGGCACCATCATACTTTTTTTTTTTTGGCTTTTTGGAGGGCAATTGGGGTTAAGTAACTTGCCCAACGTTACACAGCTAGTTGTTTTGTGTGTGTGTATGTGGGTGGGTGGGTGGGTGTTAAGTGTCTGAGGCTGGAACTGAACTCGAGTCCTCCTGACTCCAGCGCCAGCACTTTACTCACTACGCCACCTAGCCGCCCCACCATCATACTTTCAGTCAAATGGGTAGACAGTCTTTACCTCTTTATTCTCCTTCACCTTCTATATTCATTCAATTGCCAAGCTCTGCTGATCCAGCATCAACAATACCTCACTTATCTGTCCCTTCCTTTTTCCTCACAAAGACTCAGCCCTATTTCATGTCCTCATTACTTCTTGGGTAGACTACTACAATGGTCTCCTAACTCATCTCACTTCAGATACTCCCCCTCTCAGATCCATCCTCCGAATAGCTGCCAAACTGATATTTCTAAACCATAGTTCTATGTCAATTTCATGTCAATTTGCTGTCTGTTGCTTCTAGAATAAATTATAAACACCTCCATTTAGTATTAAAAGTCCTTCATGATATGGTTCTAACCCAATGATTTAGACCAGGGATGGGGAACCTGTGGCCTTAAGGACACATGGAATCCAAACTATGAAGCCAAGATTTTTGTAAGTGTACGGAAGTCTGAAAATAAACTGCCTTAAAAAAGGAGGCAAAAGCTGGCTCAGACCACAGTGGTGAAAAGGTTTAAAGAAGCAGACTCTATGATGGAAATGCATGTAACGTTATATAAGTAATAAGAAATATAGATTCTAAGATACCCTGACAAACATGTTTTCATAGACAATTCTTCAGATATTATGGTTTGGGCTAACACAGACATTTTAGTGCTTTTACCAATGTATGTTAACAGAAAAAAAAAGTTTGAATTTTGTCAAAGGGTTGCACTTGAGGGCCTAGAAGGCCACATGTGGTCTCGAGGCAGCAGGTTCCCCACCCTTGGTCTAGACTAATTTCACATTATTAACTTGTATGTACTCTATATTCTAGCCAAGCTGGGGCACTTGCTATTCCCTGAGCATCCCCTTTGCCTAGAATGCACTCGCCTTGCTTTGTAGAAAACTTAGGTTCTCTCAAAGCATGGCTCAGGCATCATTTTATTATATGAAGCTCTTTCCCAGGAAGATTTTCCTGATGTTCTCCAGTTGTTACTGCTCCCCCTCCCCCATTACTTCACACTACTCTACTTAACATTTTGTACCTTTTACATGTTGTTTCCCCTGCCCCTTCCTCCCTCCCATGTAAATTCTTTGAGAGCAGGGATTGTTTGTATTTTGTCTAGTATCCTTAGTCCTTAGTAAATAGTAGGTATTCAAACAATGCTTGTTTATTTGATCTGTTGTTCTTTCAATATCCTGGGTATATAAATAAATCAACCAATAGGCATTTATCAAGGTTTACTATGGTTCTATACTGTGTTAAGGGCTGGGGAAAAAAAGACAAAGTGAAAATGACCCTCACCCCCAAGGAACTTACATATGTGTATATGTACATGTACATACATATGTATATACATATGTATGTTGAAAGTTATGGTGACTCAGTTACCCATTGTTCCTAGTTATCAACCAGTCTTGGGAGAGGCTCTGTGGGGAAGGAGATACTAAGTCTGAAGTTTTTTTTGATCATCTGCTCTTTGTCATGTGCCCTACCTGCAAACCATTATGTTCTTGTTACCTTGGGGAGGATCTGAGACGCAAGGGCCCAACCTCTTTGCTGAGAAGGACCTATCTGAACTGTCTTCAAGTTACCTATAAAGTTACATTGAAGCCATTGCTGATCTCCAGTGATCATTCTGTCAATGTGTTGCTACCTTAACATATCTATAATGAACTCCTTTTAAGTCTTTTTTGTCCTGGGCTTTGCCTTATTAATGAGGGTGGAAATCCCCAAACAAGAATTTTCCTTTCAACATTAGATATAGACATATCTATCTATATACACACATGTTTATATGTATATATGTATGTATATGTTATCAAACTGATAGCATAAATTTGTGTAATGTTGAGTACTATTAAGAAGTATCTTACTTACAGTCAACTTGTAGCTAATGTAAGCATTATTCTCCCAATTACATAAAGAAGGAAACTGAGTGGGAGGTTAAGTGATTGACCTACAGTCAGCTGGTGGCAGAGCAGAGACTCAGGCCCATGTTTGTGGTCTCTAAGGGCTCATTCCACCACACTACTCAGCCTTTCTGGAAGTGAACTATGAAATAATGCTAAGAGTAAGTTACTTGTAGATTCAATTTGAATTCTTAAAAAGGAAATGAAGACAGACAAACAACATTTCACTGAGCATAAGATCAGATGAATGTGCGTTAGACTGACACAAGGTGAGCACTGCTGGTCCTTTGCATCTGCCTCTGATGCATCTACTCTGAATTTCTCTCTAGCAAGTCCATGCATGACTCCTACTGCCTCCTACTCTATATTCCTTTACTCTTCCACCTGGGGCAGCTAGCAGTGGATAGAACGCTTGGCCTAGGGTCAAGAGGACTCATCTTTATGAGTTGAAATCTGGCCTCAGAAACTTACTTGCTATATGACCCTGGAAAAGTCACTTAATCCTGTTTGCCTCAGTTTCCTCATCTATAAAATGAACTGGAGAAGGAAATGGCAAACCACTCGTGTACCTCTGCCAAGAAAACCCAAAATAAGGCCACGAAGTATCACACCCAATTGAATAACAACAGCTCTTATGCCTATAATATATTTATTCAACTGTGTCAGTCTATTGACCTCACCGATAATCTTACTATATTCTATAGGCAAGTGAAACATTTGATCATTATAAAAAAGAAGAAATGATGGTTTTACTGGCTTCCTATTGCTTAGAAGTCTTCCTGCCCTTCTTAGATTCATTCTTCACACCTATGAAAAGTACCCTTCCAAATATACTAGCCTTCTCCTTGCTACCTTTTATCATGAAGTATTGGAGCAAATACAGGAGAGCATTGAGCTCAAATCTTTCCTCTGACACTGTGTGACTGTGGGAAATTCACTTAATATTTCAGCCTTGGTTTTCTCATCTGTTAAATAGGAATAATAATATTTGTAGTGCCTAACTCATAAAGTTGTTGGGAATAATAAAGGAAATAATGGTAGTAAAGTGATTTGTAAACCTTAAAACATTATATATGTTTTATATGTGTGGTGTATATATATATATGTGCTCATTTATATGTGTATGTATGTATATATGAATTTGTATATATGTACATATATATGTATATACATATGCTGTGGATAATTTATCTTTTATTAATATCATTTGAACCTCACTTATATAGCTAGAAAATTGTCTAATTCCAGAAGCTTGTTATAGAGATCAGGCTGATCTCAGAGATGCTCCAGGGAAGATGGATGGTTGTAATGAATATTTATTTGTCATTCAGTATTTCTTTGGGTCTCCTCAGGTCTTGTTTTGGGGTCCCCCAAATTAGTTTAATTTACCTTTTGATATACATCTTAAATTACCCTTCCATTGGAGACTACCTACCCTCTGCATGAGGCCAATCAGGCAAATGGCCTTACTCTCTTGTTTGAATTCTATATAATGTACCCTCACAAAGACTTGTGGAGGTAAACACTGCTTTCTAGCTCTCTCTCTCTCTCTCTCTCTCTCTCTCTCTCTCTCTCCCTCTCTCTCTCTCCCCCTCCCCCCCCCCCCCTCCCTTCCTCCCCCCCCTCCCCCTAATAAATTTCTATCTAAAACTATTTCAGATTTTGGTGTTTACTCTCGTGACTAATGATGTATATATAGATATACACATTGTATATGTATGTATATACGTGTGCAGCTATTGTTTTTCTGTCCCCACTCAGGCAGCTTAGAGGAACAAGGATAAGCAACCAAGCCCTAATACTCTGGCCTTTAATCACAAATGCCACCCTACGGAGACGGAGCATCACAATTCTTCCACCATCCATTATTACTCCTATGGCTAACTATCTCTGTATTACTTAATCACACTACTCAGGAATAAATTATCTCTAACCCACTCTTCCAATTCTCTCATTCCCATCCTCTTCAACCCTACCTCACTTATGTTTTGCTCCAACTCTGCCCCCTCCTTCCAGTGGATCCTTTGGAATTCACATGCCATAATGAACACACTTCCCTTCCTTCTGGATTCCTTACTCTCATACTTCTTCCCCTACTGCTCTCATCAGACAAAGAATGCTATATCCCTGATCATATTCTAAAGCATTGGTATCAAACTCCAATAGGAACAGGGGTCACTAATCTGTACATAATGATACCTGCAGGCTGCAAATTTACCTAGTTTTAAAATGTAATATTATCTATGTTTTGTTGAATTTTTATTTATTTTGTTAAATATTTCCCAATTACATTTTAATGTGGTTCAGGCACATTTGGGAGTATTGTGGGTCACACAGCCTGAGGGCCACATGTTTAACACCTCTATTCTAGAGGATTGCTTATACCTTCACTCCATCCCTAACCTACTTACTAGTGATGGAAGGGGAGCTGGATTATTCCTTGCTCCATAGTACCACTTTCAGACTCTCTCTTCATTTCCATCACTCAAGAGCCTCTCCTCTTTGGCAGTTCATTTATTAAAATCTTTCATCCAATAAGACCATAGTGTTTATTGTCTAACAGTCCCAGGTTATTCTCCTTTCTTTCTCCAGGAATTCAGCATCAAGTGTACTGTCTTCCTCTTCTCCTCCTACCCCATTTCTATGACCTACTCATTTCTCACATGGCCACATTATTTTGATATTTTCTGACTGTCTTCTCTACCATGTCCTAGGAAGCTCATTTTCTGGGATAACCTCATCATCCTGCAAGATCTCTTCAGCCTTGATACATCACCTCATCTCTGGCTCTCTTTGATTAGAGGGTGGGAGCAAGAACTAAACCACCATTGGAGGGGAGATCTGAACTCAGACATCTCCTCAGTTTTCACTTAAGAGTACCACACTGGGATTTTTCTGACTGATTTCTCCACCATGCACTGTATCATGTTGGGTACCTCCTGCAATCTCTTGCTTTTCAGCTTTCTTTTGTGTTGTCTTCTCCCATTAGATTATAAACTCCTTGAGGGCAGGGATTGTCTTTATTTTTTCATGTTTGTATCCCCAGCACTTAACACGATGTCTGGCACATAGGTGCTTAATAAAAATTTGTTGACTATTATACTAAGGATCTTCAATATTCGTGTTGATGCTTCCTCAAATACCCAAACCTTCCAGTTTCTCTATCTCTTCATATCCTATTACCTCTTCCTCCACTGCACCTCAGCCACACCATACATTCATTTCTTCTCCTAAATCTATATTATACCTCCCTACCTTCTCTAATACTTCACTCCTCAGTACGTTATCAGGTCAGTACTATACCAACTTCATTTTCCTCTTTCCCTGATATCAATCCTACATTTAAACAATTCAACTCCACATTGCCCTCTATTCTTGAATATCTGTTCACCTTTTTTCAAACCCTAACCCTGGAATATGCCATCCTTCCAACTATTCCATTTCTGCTCAATTTGTTGCTGCACAGAGCTGGAGGAAGTCACAAAACCATGCTGAATGGATACTCTACAAACGTATATTATCTCACTTCCCAGAGAAACAATTCTGAACCTTCTTTTCTCTATTCAAACCTCCCACAACCCTCTTCTCTGCCACACCTGACCCTTCACTGCTGCTTCCCTCCCTCCCCCCCCCCCCTCTAACTAAGGACTTTGCTTCTTACTTTGTGATAATATTATTTAGGTCATTTGATTTGAACTCTTCTTCCTTCTAACTTCAAAATTTCTTCCTACAGTTCTCCCATTTTCTCTTCCTTGCTACCTTCTAACATGCTCACGTCTTTCCTATCATTAAAAAGAAAAGGCTACCATCCTTACATACTATCCTATATTGCTCCATATTTTCTCAGTCAAGCTCCTTGAAGAAAACTATCTGTACTTACTGCCTCTATTCCCTTTCCTTTCAGTCATTCCTCAACTTTTCACAGTCTGGCTTCCAACATCGTTCCACAGCTGAAATTACACTCTACAAAGTAACCAATGGTGTTTTAATTGCCAGATCTTATGGTCTCTTTTGAATCTTTATGCTTCTTGACTTCTCTTGAAACTTCTGAGCATCCTCTTCTCTTACATACTGTCTTATCTCTGGATTTTCATGATTCCTCTATATGTCTGATCATTTATTTAGCAGGTAAAGCAGTTAGTTGGTGAAGTGTATAGGGCACTGGACTTGGAGTCTGAAAGATCTGAATTCAAATCCAGCCTCAGACCTTCATTAATTATGTGACCCTGACCAAGTCACTTAAGCTCTTTTTGCTTCAGTTTCCTCATCTGTAAGGGACTAAGAATAGCACCTATCCTCCTGTGATTGTTGTGAGGATCAAACAAGATAATAATCGTAAAGCACTTAGCACAGTACCAGGCACCTGTAAGTGCTATATCAGTGTTTATAATTATTATCACTATCATCAGCATCACCAGTCACTTGGCAGGCTCCTTGACCTTGTTCACCATTCATATCCATTCCTTACACTGTGGGTGTTCCTCAAGGCTCTGTCTAGGTTCCTCTTCTTTTCTCTCTCTATACTCTCTCAATGATTTCTTCCGTCTCCTTGCATCTAATTATCCATCCCTATGCATGTGATCCACAGATGCATATATTCAACCATACTATCTCGCCATCTCATATCACCAACCATCTAGTGGACATTTTAAACTAGTTATCCTTATGATATGTTGTAATGGTAATGGGAACTTGAAGACCTTCCCTGATTTGAATATCTTCCCTGCCCCTTAATAAGCTGAATGTAATCACACAGAGCCTGTGGTGGAAGGAACTTGCTGAAGCGTAGAGCAGAGCCCACAGGAATCTGGGAGTTAGAGTAGTTAGAGATGGAGGGAAGAGAGGACACATCCAAGGAGACAGCCAGGTTTGTGAGTGTTTGCCTCCTGCTGTAACAATTAGGCTTGTGAGTGTTTGTGGGAAGGCTAAAGGTGTGTGTGGCTCCCTGCTGTGCTATGGTGTATTAACTTCTTTGTTTCTATGATGGATTTGGTTTCTTGGTGTTGGAATTTGGCTTTCTGGTGTCTGAATAAATGTTTTGTTTCTGTCTTATATATGGAGAGTCTGTTATATTTTGCAGCTGAGAACTGTGCCGGCATATTCAGAGTCACTGTTGGTGCTGTGAATATTGCATTGGTGCTACATATGTCAAACTTAACATGTTTAAAACAGAAATCTTTTCCCCATACCCACCTACTTTTCAAACTTTCCTATATCTGTCAAAGACACCACCATCTTATAGCCTTACAAGTTTGTAACCTTGGTATTATCCTTGATTCTATACTCTGCCTCATCTTACATATTTCATAAATTGGAGTTTCATAATCCAACCTTCACAATACCTCTTGAAATCAACACTTTTCTATTCACACAAACACCATCTTAGTACAAGCCCTCACTGCCTCTCACCTAGATTATTTCAATGGCTTCCTAACTGACCTCATGTCTCCCCTCTCTCCAATTCATTCTTCGTACAACTGCCAAAGGGAATTTTTTAAGCCCAGATCTGAGCATATCACTTCCCTACTCAATAAATTCCAATGACTTTTGCCTCTAAGATAATATATAACCTCATCAAATTGTCCTTTAGAGTCCTTTACAGCCTGGACCCACCCTATTTTTCTGATCTTATAATACTTTGTTCTCCTTCCCACATACAATGCCTTAGACAAACTAACCTCACTTTTCCTCACACAATTTTCTATCTCCCATCTGTGTGGGGGAATGCATTCCCTCCTCACCTTCATCTGCTGGAATCCTCCTTCCACCTTTGAGATTTAATCAACTTCTATGTGAACCGTTTTTGATTCTCCTAACTACTACTACTACCCCCATCTTCATAGAAACATTGTATTTAAATACCTTATGTATGTATAAATACCTTATGTATATAAATACATACATACCTTATGTATGTATCAATGTGTACCTATCCTCAATATGCTTATTTATGTACATGTTATTTTCTTGAAAGAAAGTAATCTCCCTGAGGTCAGTAATTGTTTCATTTTTTACTTTCTTCAAAGTCTAGCAGAGTTTCTGGTTGATTTATGGAGTACTAAAAAAAAACCAACTTCAGCAGTGTAAGGGCAGAACATCATTAATTTATAGACTGATCAATTATCGCACTCCCATTTATAGTAAGTGATAAACTACCATAGCCCTAATACCTTAACTAAAAATGTAAGTCAGTCGATTAGAATTTACTAAGCATCAGGTACTGAGTAAAGCCTTGGGGACACAAAGAAAGGAAAGAAGCAATACCTGCATAGGACAGGCAGTTTTCAGACAAAAGCAACCAAAGCTATCTATAGTCATATGAAAACATGCTCTAAATCACTACTGATTAGAGAAATGAAAATTAAAACAACTCTGAGGTACTACATCACAACTATCAGATAAGCTAATATGACAAAAAAAAAGGAAAATGATGAATATTGGAGGGGATGTGGGAAAGCTGGGACACTGTCTGTGGAGTTGTGAACTAATCCAACCATTCTGGAGAGCACTTTAGAACTATGTCCAAAGGACTATAAAATTGTGCATGCCCTTTGATCCAGCAATGCCACTGCTGGGCTTATACCCCAAGAAATAAAACAAAAAAGGAAAGGAACTATTTGTACAAAGATATTTATAGCAGTTCTTTTTGTGATTTCTAAGAATGAAAATTAATGGAATGCCCATCAATTGGAGGATAACTGAACAAGTTGTGGTATATGATTATAGTGGAATATTATTGTGCTATAAGAAATGATTTCAGAAAAAACTGGAAAGATGTACATGAATTGAAACAAAATGAAGTGAGCAGAAACAGGAGAACATTGTTAATAGTAGCGGCAATACTGTATGATGAAGAATTGTGAATGACTTAGCTATTCTCAACAATAAAGTGATCCAAGAAAAAAGGACTCATGATGAAAATTCCTAATTTTTTATATCCACCTTCAGAGAAAGAACTGATGTTGTCTGAATACAGACTAAAGCATAATATCTTTCTTTCTTTTCTTTTCTTTCCTCCCTTCCTCCCTTCCTTCCTTCCTTCCTACAATTGCACAGAATCACTAATGTGGAAATGTTTTATATGATTTCAAATGCATAAGCAGTATCTCATTGATTATCATCTCAGGAAGGGAGGGATAGAATTTGGAACTAAAAACTAAAAAAAAAGACCCCAAATTAATTAATGTTAATTTTTTTTTGCCTCTAGTGGGGTAAGGAGTATAAAATATTATTTTTAAAAGAGAAGGAATGGGGTGGAGCCAAGATGGTGGAGTAGAAACAGGACTTCTGCTTGGCTCCCACTTCTACCTCCTCCAATATGTAAAAAATTACTCTAAACAAACTTTAGAGCTACAGAACCCACAAAGTGACATAGAGGAACTAACCTCCCACTGGAGACAGCCCAGCAGGCTGGCAGGAAGGGGCCATCGCAGCACTCTGGGAGCAGAGACAAGCCCCACGTGAGCCTGTCGTTGTAGCCTCAGGGCATCGTGACCAGCTGTGGCTAGAAGGACTTCAGGAGAGTAGATCACCAGCAGCTGTGGCAGTTGCCAGAATTATCAACCCATTTATGCCAAAGACATTGTAAGAGGTCAGTGGACTTTGGGAACAGGGAGTCCAGGAGTACAGTCCGGCCTCTGCCCCTGGAGGGAGAAACAATTGAGGTGCGGTGGCTGCAGCCGCATGGCTGCTTCAGAGCTCCTGGCCTGAAGATTGTAGAGGGACCAAGCAACCAGTCTAAGGGGTAATCACTCTTGCTTTAACGTGCTTGGTTATGGATTGCTATCTAGGGTGGAAGTCCTGGGGTGCATGACCAGTGAGTCAGAGCCTGTGAAAGCTTTGGAGAGGGCAGCCAACTAATAGCTCCAGCAGCTGAGAAAACCCCAGCAATTTGGGACAAATCTCTACACTCTGGAATCAGAGTGTTACTTTGGCCAAAAGCTCAAAAGTCAAGTAATTGAGTGGCAACATGAGCAAGCAAAGGAAGCAAAGCAACCTCAGCAATCCAACTCTAGTCTCCTATTTTGGGGACAAAATGATCAAAGCACAGAGCAAGAGGAAGACAACGAAGTCAGAACTCCTGCAACAAAAGCTTCCAAGAAAAATATGAACTGGTTATAGACCATAGAGGAGCTTAAGAAGGATTTTGAAAACCAAATAAAAGAAATGGAGGAAAAATTGGGAAGAGAAATGAGAATGATGCAAGAAAATCATGAAAAGAGAGTCAACAACCTGACTGAAGAAAATAACACCTTAAAAATAGACTAACTCAAAAGAAAAAAGAGGCTCAAAAAGCCAATGAGGAGAAGAATGCAGTAAAAAGCCAAATTTAATTGATGGAAAAACAATCTCAAAAGCTCCCTGAAGAGAATCATTCCTTCAGAATTAGACTGGAATAAATGGAAGTTACTGACTTTATAAGAAATCAAAATACTACTAAAGAGATCCAAACAAATGAAAAAAATAGAAGGCAATGAGAAATATCTCATTGGAAAAACCACTGACCTGAAAAATAGATCCAGGAGAGAGAATTTAAAAATTATTGTACTATCTGAAAACCACTATCAAAAAAAGAACCTAGAAATCCTCCCTCAAGAAATTGTCAAGGAAAATTGCCCTGATGATTTAGAAGCAGAGGGCAAAATGGAGGTTGAAAGAATCCACAGATCACCTCCTCAAAAAAAAGATCCCAAAAAGAAAACTCCTAGGAATATTATAGCCGGTTCCGGAGTTCCCAGATCAAGGAGAAAATATTACAAGCAGCCAGAAAGAACCAATTTGAATATTGTGGAAACACAATCAGGATAATACAGGATATGGCAGCTTCTACACCGAGGGATCAGAGGGCCTGGAATATGATATTCTGGAGGTCAAAGGAGCTGGGATTAAAACCAAGAATCACCTATCCAGAAAAACTGAGTATCATGTTTCAGCGAAAAATATGGATATTCAATGGAATAGAGGACTTTCAATCATTCTTGATGAAAAAAACCAGAGTTGAATAGAAAATTTGTCATTCAGATACAAGAAGCAGAAAAGCATGAGAAGGTAAACAGGGAAAAGAAACCATAAGGAACTTATCAAAGTTGAACTATTTACATTCCTACATGGAAAAATGAGCATTGTAGCTTATGAAATTTTTCTCAGTATTAGAACAGTTGAAAGGAATATATATATATATATATGTGTGTGTGTGTGTGTGTGTGTGTGTGTGTATGTATGTGTGTGTGTATATATATGTGTATATATATATGTATACTACATATATATGTCTATATAGGAGGGTATAAGGGTATATGAATACATATGTGAGTGTGTGTATATATGTGTACAGGTATACATAGAGGGCACAGGACCAATTGAATAGGAAGGGATGATACTTAAAAGGTGAAATTGAGAGGTGAGAGAGGAATATAATGAGAGGAGATGGGGAAAGACAGAATGGGAGAAATTATTTCATATAGAGGAGGCAAGGGAAAACTGTTACAATGGAGGGGAAGAACAGGAAGGCAAAAGGGAATGAGTCAACCTTACTGTCATTGAATTTGGCTTAGGGAGAAAATATTAAATAGGGTATCTCACCCTACAGGAGAGTAGGGCGGAAGGGGATGAGAGGGGGATGATGAAGGGGAGAGCATGTTGGGGATGGGGGAAGGAAGTTGGAAGCACATAGTTTTGAAAAGGGTCAGGGTCAAAGGAGAGAATAGAACAAGTGGAAGGCGGGATAGGATGGAGGGAAATATAGTCAGTCTTTCACAATATATCCACTATGGAAATGTTTTGCATAACTTCACATATACAAACTACATTGAATTGCTTATCTTCCCAGTAAGGGTGGGTGATGAGGGAGGAAGGGAAAGAATCTGGGATTCAAAGTTTTAAAATCAAATGTTTAAAAAATATATACATATTATTATTTTCATTATTTTTTACATGCAACTGGGAAATAAGATACACAGGCACTGGAACATAGAGATACATCTTGCCCTAATGGAAAGTTGGAGGGAGTATGGGGGAAGGATAGGAGAGAGCAGATTAGGGGAGGGGGTATTCAGTGGGATCATTGTTTTGGGGTGGTGGGTAGGGGAAAGATTGGGAGAAAATTTGTAACAAAGTCTTGTGGAAATAAATTATGTAAACTAAAAATAAACATAAAATTTAATTCAAAAAAATTAGGAAAAAAAAGAAGGAACAATACCTGGTCTAAAGGAGCTCATTTGGAGGGAGGAGAGCAAGGCAGGGCAATTGGGGTTAAGTGACTTGCCCAAGGTCACGCCGCTAGTAAGTGTTAAATGTCTGAGGCCAGATTTGAACTCAGGTCCTCCTGACTCCAGTGCCAGTGCTCTATTCACTGAACCACCTAACCACCCCGATCTCATCTCTCAATTAGACTTTAGACAGTGTGAAAAATCTAAAAATCTTTGTATGAACATTCCCCAGAAAGTGTGTTTGGATTAGTTTGAGAAACTTGAACATGCCCTGTGAGTCTTCAAATAAAGAGCAGACCAATTAAAAACCCAGGGTATTTGAACAAATATTTCCAGCAGCATGGCTGAAACATTGGATCTTGGCATCCCGTTTGCTTGAATCCACCAGGTTCAAAACTAGTCAACTATTTTATATGAGTGTAGTTTTTTTTTTGAAGTTTTACCCTTTTCTGGGGGCTTATATTACTGAGCAAATCTTTTGACCTGAAAAAAAAATGAATTGATTTGGCTCTATTCATATCTTGCTGAATGAAGATCTAAGACCCACAGAGTATATCCAAGTTTGCTCAATAAATCCAAACACAGTTCTACAAAGTAATTACAGTTCGTCCAGTGGTTTCAAGTTAGGCTTGTAAAACATACAGCCTGTGGGCTACCTGTGGGCTGCCAAAAGATTTCAGGTGGCCTGCAAAAAATGTAGAGGATGTAAAAGAAAGTACAGATGTAAGTGCTTTATCCATGTCCCACTTTGCCCACCTTTCACTAGTCACTATTGTGTCCATCATGTAAATTGGCAGGTGGTTTGCCACCATGTACCCTCTACTGTTTGTCATGTGACCCCTGGCAACCAACCATCATAAGTCTGTCTCTATTCTGAAAGGAGCAAGAGTCATATATTTTTGTTGTGTTTTTGGTTGTTGCTGGTGTTGAACAGGGCCAAAGTGAGTGCAGGCATGCACCAACACAGTAGATGCCTACTATGCAATTTGACAAAAACAAAAAGTTTTCTTCCCTTTCCTTGCCACCTTCCAAGTTACATGAGTCAAGAAAGTAAATTCAGAAAATGAGGCAGCTACTAAGGTTAGTTTTCAGATTTCTAAAGAAATGGCTACTGCTGGGAACTTTTTTTTTTTTTTACTGAAGGTGACTTCATAAAGAAGTATTTGCTGATTGCAGTTTGTGGAATATGTCCTGATAAAAAAAAGTGTTTTTGAGAGATAGTTTGATCATTAATTATACCTTTACTTGGAAAGTGATCCACTAAAACCTATCTATTGCCGGAAGAAGTTTAGCCTATTTTAATTTTGGTCCCTACTTACTGCCAAATTGTGCAGGTCTATTTTAAAGACTTTTTACACTTGGTTTAAAGTCTTTGATTGACTGAGATATATTCTCACTTGATTCTTTGTGACTCAATGTTTAGGTTTTGATGGCTTAAAATGAGTGTAAATAGCAATTGTTTTCTAGTTTGGCCAAGAACTCTAAAGGTCTTCCCCCTCCCAGATTGATAATTTTGTGACAGTAAATTGGACCATCTTTTGTCTCAATTCTTATTTAGCCTTTAGGCACTGAATGGGTGTTGTCTCAGACAAACTGAAACCTGGGAAACACTTTAATTTAGAAAGGCCCAGGTCATCCACTGCATCCTGGTGATCACCATTTTTTTTTTACTTTGTCTTGCCACTAGACTTTGATGATTGGAGGAGAGAGTGAGTCTGAGACCTTGCACAGCCCTGCCCCATTTAAATCCAATTTATATACAAGTCAAGACATAGCCCTTGTGATGTCATTAGTTCTAATCAGGAAAGAAGGTAGAACAACAACAGCATTCTTACTTGATTAAGATATCAGGAAATAACATTTTATCTCTCATTTTAAGTAGAGTCAGGAAATTGATTGGACTACTCAGTAACCACTACCTATGTGGTAGTTTGCCAATGTCTACTGAATAAGCTGTAAACTGCTTATCCTTCCAGGCTTAGCACAGTCCCTGGCAAGTAGTAAACAGTTAATAAATGCTTACTGACCACTGACTGACTGACCTTCATAATCTGGCTCCAAGTAAAGTTTCTAACCCTGTCTGCCTCTTCATGTATGCTACGATCTAGCTAAGTTTATCCATTTGTTACACAATGCTCTCATTCTATGTTTCTCTGTCTTTTTACTTTTTTGTTAATGTCATTTCCAAATCTCAAAGTACTTCTTCCTCCATCTCTATTAAATCACTGTCTTTCTTTCAAGATCTATATTAGATGTCAACTCATCCATGAAATATTCCCTGATATACATATACCCATCCTCATTCCTACCTCCAGTGAAAAGTGATTTTTCTATTGTAAAGTTTATTAGGCTACTTGGTCTGGATCAGCCTTTAGCCTTTGCCACAGACTACCCTATATCATACTGACTGTGTACATGTGCTGCTTCCTATACTATTTTATCCTTATCTTCCTTTTTCCCAGAAGTCCTTACACCTACTCCCTAGTTCAGAACTGGACAATGAAATGTATTTCATGGGGAGAAAAGACACAAAACCAAAATCTGTCATTTTTTGCCAAATCTTATGGTATCCTTATGGACATGATGGAAAGGTCCAAGCTTGGTGACAGTATAAATGGGTGGTTTTGAAACCAGTTGACTAAAAGAATAATTATTAATAGGTTGATGGCAACTTGGAAGGATGGTTCTAGTGGAATGGCTCAGAGATCTGTAAGTGGTCCAATGCTATTTTACATTTTTAATGAATGGCTTGAGAGAAAGTCTAGATAGTATGCTTGTCACATTTTCATATGTCACAAATCTGGGAAGGAAAGCTAACATGTTGGATGACAGGTTCAGGATCTGAAATTATCTCAGCAGGTTAGAATTATGGAACAAATGTAATAAGATTTTTTTTGTCCATTCCTGTGATTTCATTAGCAGAGGGAATTATGTGTGAACATTTTCTCAAACTACAGAGACTTGCAACTTATTTATAACTTATAGTCTTAGAGACTTTCTGGGGGCACTGAGTTAAAGTGACTTTCTTGTGGTCATAAGGCAGGACCTTAAACTAAGTGCTCCTTATTCCCAAGCCAGACTTCTGATACACAATGCAATGCTAACTCTCAAGATGATATTTAATAGAGAGAGAAATGTAAAGTCATACTTATAGCGGCAAAAAAAATCACCTTCAAAAATCTAAGAATAAAAAAGCATGGACAGAAAGAAACTCCTCTGAAATCTAGAAGATTTTGTAAATTGCTAGCTCAATGTGAGTCAGCATTGCAACATGTCAGCCTCTCAAAAAAAAAAAAAACCAACCTTAATTTAATCACAAGATGAATTGAGAGAGATAATGTCCAGAGCAAAGAATATGATGGTCCTGTCATACTTTGCCCTGTTTTGACCACATCTGAAGTACTGTGTCATGTTGTTGTTCAGTAGTTTTCAGTCACATCCAACCCCATAGGATTTTCTTGGCAAAGATACTGGAGTGGTTTGCCATTTCCTTCTCCAGCTTATTTTACAAATGAGAAACTGAGGCAAACAGGGTTAAGTGACTTGCCCAGAATCACGTAGCAAGTAAGTGTTTGAGGCCTAATTTAAACTGAGGAAGACTCATCTTCCTGACTCCAGGCCCAACACTGTATGCACTGTAGAACCTAGCTGTGTGTTAAGTTATAGGTGTCACATTTTAGCAATGACATTGATGAGATAGATAGAATTTAGAGGGAAACCAAGATGTTAAAGGGCCTTGAGATCATTTTTAAAAAATGAAAGTATTCAGCCAAAAGAAAGAATATTTATCTGGGTAAGGAGAGAATGTGGAGGAATGATAGCTGTCTTCAAGAATTTGGAGGGCTTTCCTGTGGATAAGGGTTTACACTTGTACTCCTTGATTTGCAATTAATATCTCCATATAGATAATTTATAGATCTCCCCCCTGCCTGCTGTGTGTGTGTGTGTGTGTGTATGTGTGTGGTCTTCACTGAACTCCTATTTTCAACTGCCTTCTCCAAATCTCCAACTGGATATCCTGCCAGGACCTCAAACTCACCACTGCAAAGCATAACGTCATTTTTTCTTCCAAAGTTTATACTTCTAAACTTTCTTATTTCTCAAAAACAGACACCTTTCTCCTACTCACTCAGGGTCAAAAATTCAAACTAATTATTGAATCTACTCTTCTTCATTGCCACATCTAGTCAGTTACCACGTCAATTATATCTGCAAAACATCTTATAATAATATAACAAAAATATAATTGGTTTTCCCAAATCCTTTTACCTGCCTGTAACAAGAGTCTACTAACTGGTCTCCTTGCCTACAGATTCTCTCAACTTGACTTTGTCATGAAAGTAAGCTTCCTAAAGTACAGTTCTGGTCACAGCAATTTCTTCTTCACAAACTTCAACATCTTCTGAATCAAATACATATAACTCCTCATCTAGGCATTCAAGGCTCTCTACTGTCGGGCATTAATCTACTTTCGTACTCTTTTTTTTTATTTTAAGCAATTGGGGTTAAGTAACTTGCTCAAGGTTACACAGCCAGGTGTTTCTGGGTGGGTGCTAAGTGTCTGAGCCTGGATTCGATCCCCAGGTCATCCTGACACTGGAGCCGGTGCTCTTACTCACTGTGCTACCTGGCCGCCCTGACTTTCATACTCTTATTTCACAACATCCTTCTTCACATACACTAGCCACACAGTCCTCACAGCTATTTGTTTCCTAATCTTGTCCTCTGCTTTTGTTCAGTGTATCGACCCAAGCTGGGCAGGACCCCTTCCCACATCTACCCACTGAAATTCTTCTCCTTGCATGCCCAGCTCAGGTGCTTCCTGTGCCATGATTCCTTCCAGTTAGAAATAAATCTTGACTTTCTCCTTGAATTTCTCAGGCTACTCTGACTTAGACAATCAATCATCCATTATGATTATTTCCCTACATACTTCATCCCTCTACTAGATGACACACTCCTTGTCTGCAGGGACTGCTTTATTTTTCATTTCTGTAGCCATTGTGATTAGCACAGTGCTTGGCATACAGTAAACAGTCAATAAATGGTTGTTGAATTTAATAGTTCCATTCTGTATTTTGACTCCTTGCAAGACTAGCTGACCCGGTCCAATTTTTACTTAGGTACTGCTATTCTGAAAGTATTTCATGGCTGAGATTAAATGAGAAACAATGCTCCCTTCCTCTGGACACATCAAATGGACACCTGGTGTCTTAATGTACTTTTCAGGAAACCTTTGCTAGCTTGCTTCAGTGGGAGAGTTAGGTTTCTAGTTTCTTTATCCCATATATAGCAATGTTGTGCATATGCTCTAAGCAACTGACAAGCCTGCATAAATTAAACAGACTTTACCATCAGACCTTTGAATTAAATGAGTACTTCAAAAAGGGTATACTTTCATGCCTTTGATTTTGATTTTTATACTCTATTTGGAAAGGAGACAGACAGCTGAGAAGAGGATAGGAAGGAAAAGGACTAATAAAGATCCTTTAGAACTCCCCAAACAGACTATATTTTTCTGAAAGCTACTTGTTGCCCAGGAAGATTTTTTCAATTACGGAGCAAATAAAACCAGAATGAATACACTGTGAAATCCCCTGATTTACATGGATTACAGATGGTGTATTAGAGAGAAAACACTAAATTAAAGAAAATTTATGTGATACAATGCCACAAAGTGTACCACTCATCTAGCATTCTTTCAAATATAATAGAAATTGTAATTATATTTTTTAAAGTGATAATATGGCTTCGATTTGTAAAAGATGGATGGAAAATGGCAATGGCTGACTAAAATACCTATAAATCAATGATTTCCAGTCATACCTTTAATAAAAGTATCATTCTGTGTCAGATTTCTTTAATTCTGAATGAGGCTGCGAGTATGTTAATAGTTGAGCTGGTAGCAATGTCACGCTCTATGAACATCATCAAAGTTTCCAATCAATTTGGTCCCATTGTGGATCATGCCCTATTTTTGTTGGTGTTCAGCACATCAACATTCAGCTAATGCAACAGAAAGTCAGTGTTCCATATGTCAATCTAAAGTCTCTGCATATCTGGGGAGCCATGGGGGCCAGAGCTGACATAGCTGAGCAAGATGTCACATTGGTCAGTCTCCTTCATGCTTGAAAACTAACACTGGCACCATCTGGGTCATTGCCAGATACAGATTTTTCTAGTAAGGAATACATTTTTCCATCACTAATTGGATGTGGCATGTGCTCATGCAAATAGCCAAATTTCTTGATTGAGTGTTATTGGTCCTTAAATTAGTTGTCAATGCAAGGTCAATAGTGGCAAAGAGAGAAGACATTTTGTGCTCCTGTGACTGTGGGATTCTGTCACACTATATGGTGGGATGCTAATCAATCTTAGATGGTTCCATTAGGTTTTTTTCATGGCTATGAAAATTCATTAACTTACAGACCTATGGTTCTGGATGCTGCTATATTTTGATCCTAGCAGTCATTAAATGCCCAACTTCTTCCAGGAACTCAGCAACATCTCCAAGAAACTCAGATTTAGAATCTGGTACTCTTTATTTGCTAACTTCTGTTGACAGACAAAGGGGTGAATAAAATGAATAATGCAATCCTAGCTTGTAGGCAGGCAAAGAGAACCAGCCCCTTGGTTTTTATTCATTGAAATTCTCATCAAAATCTATTTCCATTGTGCACTTTTTCCTTTTATAATGTCAAGTGACATTTCTACACCTCTATATTTGATCCTCACACCTTTATAAAGTGGGCACTATAAGGTATTATTATCTCTTGTTTATGGACCTGAAACTGAGGCTCAGAAAAGTTCAATGCTTTGTCCATAGTCACACAACTAAAAAGTTCCAAAAAAAAAAGAATTTTAATCCGAGCTTCTCTTGTCTTCAAGTCTAGTTTTTTTTCTAATATACTAAAGTGATTTTCCTTAGTTTCCATTAGATCTATACAACAATTTGTTGAGTATGATGTAGTGCAAAAATTGCTGGATTTGCCACTTATTACTTTGGGAACATCATTTAAAACTCTTTGAACCTCAGTGTTCTCATCTGCAAAATTAGCAAGCTAGACTAAATGACCTATAAATATATGACCCTTCCGGCTCTAAATTCAAAGCTGACCCTCAGAAAAATTAAATGATAGGACTTAGGTTATACAATTTTGGGGGGATAGTGGTAGGACTGTGTAAGTGCAGTCTCTTAACCTCTAGGGCAATGCTGTCATATGGTTACCATGCTTCCCAAGATACTCATAAAATGACCAAATTGAAATCAGGCACATCAACACATTTTTGTACTTTAAGTAATATTTCCCTATTTAACTGCACTATCTCTGAATTCCCATAAAACCTATAGTTCAGGAACACATTCTAGTCATCGATTACAAAATGCTTACTAGCTGCTCAATATATGTTCACCTTCTCTCCTCCCACTAGAGTGTCCATTTGTTAGGGGATGATCTTTCGGAGCTTTCTTGACAGCATACTACTTTTTTGTGCCTCCTCCACAGTGCCTGGAACAGTGCTCAGCATCATATGACTTGATTTAATATGGCACCCCTTATGACATTGGCTCTACCACCCTTATGATGTTTACAACAAAAATGTTCTTAAATCATAGATTATCTCAATAAAGCTTACAATAATCAATGACAAATATTACATAACACAATCCACAGGCTCCCAACTTAGAGCCAACAAAATACCATGGCGGTCTATCGTGTGTTGGGCTTTTTAGACTATCTTGCAGTAGTCCATTCAGACAGCTCCCCGTCAGTCTTTCTTACACCACCAAGAATAACCTCCTGGCTTGGGCTAAATGAGCAAACTTGACCAATGATCGTGTTTTGTTTCGGAATCATATTTGTTGAGAGAGAAGACTTATCAGTGTATCTTACCACATTGCTGCTCTTGTCTCAATTACGACCACTACAGACAACAATTGTTGTTCAGTGCTCCATTCATCACACACAAAGCAAACACATATTGAACACTTGTTCTTGATGACTCAAGTCAACGATTTTATCCATCGTGACTGCAAAGTTGCCACCCTTTTCCTCCATGCCAGCAATCTGCATCTGAATTGCCTGATGATTACTCCTATCATTTCATTTTGCCCACTAAGTTATAAACACTTGCCAATCTTGAGGAATGGAGGGAAAATAGATGCCTGAAGGGTCACGTTATGTGTCCAAACACTAAACAAGTTTGTGAAACAGATCTGCGTTTTCCCCATTACTGCATTCTTCATGGCCTCTGTATGGAATGTTTAACTCACCCCTATTTTCTGTCCAATATAATGGTTTTGCCCATAGACAACCTATTCTGTTTCTCCTTTTCTCCCACTGCTAGAGTTATTTCTTAAGCTATAGAAAGTCGAATTTCTACAGATTTGTCAGATAACAGACTTTGTGGCCCTGCACCTCAGTAACTGAACTATGACAGGCACCATTAAAAATGTGGGAAAAGCCTTTTGGTGTATTAAATGCATCTTTTTTCCCCAGTACAATAACACCTTTTGCTATAGATATTCTATGCACTTCCAGGAATGTGGGATGATTTTAACCTCTGAGGAAAGTAGAAGCAGAGCTCTTTGAGCCTCTCTACTCAATAGAAGGGTACTTGGCATCACAGCACATAATGCCTTCGTTCAAGGATTTCAAGATGCTTCACAAACAAGTGCTGTGCTATTCGGTAGACATCAACACTGATGCATAGAAAGCTGCAGTAACTTACCTGGGGTAAAACAAGTTGTCATTGGCCAATCTTAGTA
Organism: Petaurus breviceps papuanus; assembly: GCF_028583685.1. NCBI lineage: Eukaryota > Metazoa > Chordata > Mammalia > Diprotodontia > Petauridae > Petaurus > Petaurus breviceps. The sequence goes on along the minus strand of NW_027185764.1, from coordinate 40,547,316 downwards.
CAGAACCTTGGACTTTTAACCCTCCGGTTTTTTTCCCCCTCCAACCATGTGGAGAAATCATTTTTCACTTAGCTAGACAAAGCTTTTTAACAGACACAGAAAACAAATGGTTAGCTGGTAGAAATAAAAAAAAAAAAAGATCCACTTTGGTTACTTTTATTCATCAAGGGAATAGAGAGGTAAAGCAGCTACCCCCTCCAACCCTCCTCTAACAAATGCAATGTTAGATTTTCCTAAAGTTATTTGTGCAGCAGCTCTCAATTTATGAACTAGGTGTGCTCCGAAAGTCCATCTCTGAGTTAGTTGTATGGAACTCAGAATGCGTTTTCTCTCAGAACCTAAATTGCAAAGGTTCCCAGACTACCTCACAAAAATACACTTATTAAAATGACTACTGCTGATAGTAATTACAATGTATACAACACTTTTTAAATCACAAAATGCTTTACATACATCTCATTGATCCTCAGAAATCTGTGAAGAATATATTACAAGTTTTAGAATTCTCATTTTACAAAACATACCTAAAGTGTAGAGTGAATAGTATTCTTTACAACCTTTTAGAACATTATTGCTGTGAGAACATGCATTCCAGGTTTTGAGATATCAAGAATATGTCATTTTCTGCTTCAGCTGTGATAGTAGAGGGGAGGATTTAAATGGTAACTGGTTGTGTTCCCACAGCAACAAAGACCCTGACCTCAGTGAGGATGGGGCACTAAGGGGCAAGGATCCTTGGTCCTTAGCAGCCAGGGGATTAAGGGAGAAGAGGGGAGTTAAATAAATACTCCAAAGAACCATTAAATTGTTAACTTTCTACATCTGCACTTCCATATTTGCACAAGAGGATGTCAGTTGCTAGTTCAATTATTACCAAATGCTCTGAATTAGGGAATAAAAGGCAACCATCTCCATGAAGAAGAAGCTTGGGGGAGCTGTGTGAACTTCCTTACGAAATTTCCATTGGTATATGTAAGTCATTCACAGGTTAAGGCAATAATCTTATGACTCAGGAAGAAATATGCTGTAATTTTCTACATTCTTCTTCCTTAAGTGTGAAGGAGGAAGACACACTGGTTTAGCTTGAAGGGATTAAGCCACCATAATATAGTGAAGTAATGTGCCAGTTTAAGAGGTAAGGGAAACTCCATTGGAATGTGGAGCCTATGGAATAAATGAAGGACATCTTACATGGGCAGATAATTCACACTATATTGTCCTAGTCCTGGATAAACAATTATTGACTGGAATAGAATTAACAACATCTTCAGTAGTGGATTCATGAATAGAATCAAGTTTCTTTTTGTATGCTACTTAAAGTGATTCATTATCTTTGCAATTAGAAACTGTTTAAAAGTTATAGTTATATTTATTAAAATTAAATATATTATATAAATATAATTAAGAAACAAAATATTAAATAAATAAAATAAGTTATAGTATATTTATATTAAAATTTATATTTATTAAATTCATGTTTTCAATAAAATATTTCTGGTAATTTATCTGATCCATTCTGAAAAAGAGCTAGAATTATTTTTATTTAGCAGTTAATTCTCCCAGACATATTTTCTATATGACTCCTAGAAAGTCATTCTGCCTTTCCATGCCTTGCCTTACAAATTGGTCCAAGGAGTTTAGCAATTCTTGTGTGAAGCCCACACCCACCTGTGACATTTCCATGAAGGCAAAATTAACTTGTAGAGCAAATTAGGCATTGGATTTGAGTCCAAAAGCCTGGTTTTAAGTCCTAGATCTTTCTTTTACTAGCTATGAGAATAATTTACCTAACCCATCAGTCTGATTCTCAGCTTCCTTATCTACAAAATGGGGATAATATTTGTACTACCTCATACTATTGCTAAAGTACCTTAAGGTATTTATACAAAAGTTTTTAATGCTATTTCAAGATTCCACTTGGCATCTTGGAGAAGTTAATTTAACAAATATTCCCCTTGTCCCCTGACAGAGTTAATTTATCCCCCAATATGGCTGAGCACTTTACTCTTGGGCAGTGTTAAAACATCATTTTGTGAAGTGAATCAGTGAAGACAGACAGTCTGGATTTTGGGGGTCCAAGAAAATCCCAGCATATTTTGGCCTGGGTTATTCAGATAATTACTTTCATTCTATCATAGCACTTCGTATTTGATGATATCTCCACAAATCAGCAAATGAGATGATAATTTATGAGCTTTATTATTATGTATTGCCACACTAGGATTATCTCACAATATCAGCATGAGCTAGTGGGGAAGATGTTGGTGAGGAAAACTGTAAAGGAAAATGAAGGATTTCACTTTTGATTTTGTATTTGTTTTTTCATTTAGTAATACCTGAATAGTGTAACATGGAGCCAACTTCCCACTCATTTTTGCCTCAAGTCCCCAGCATCTTCCTCACATCTACACATACACAATCCCTGAACCTGGGCAATAAAAACTTCCTAAGGGAATTAGGGCCCTCAAATTACCTTAGGGGGAAGAATCGGGCCTAGTGGAGTAGGGAAGGCAAAGGGATTCTATCCGGGAGAATTGTGAGGCTCAAATAAGCAAAGAGAAATAAAGCACTTTGCAAACCTTAAAGCACTTTTGTTGTCTCATTCACTCACATCCAACTGTCTGTCATACTGTGGACTATAGCACGCCAACGCTGACCATGAGGTTTTCTTGGCAAAGATACTAGAATAGTTTGCCATTTCCTTCTCCAATGGATTAAGATAACCAGAAGTTAAGTGACTTGACCAGGGTCACACATCTAATATGTGTCTGAGGTCAAATTTAAACCTGACTTTAGGTCTAGTGCTTTACCCACTGGGCCACCTAGCTGCCTCCAAAGCACTATATAAATGCCATTTATTTATAAGCTTGTTTGTTCATTTATTTATTTGGCTTTGTTATCTGAGCCTTCTGCTACGTTCACCCTGAGTTCAAGAAATGTTTATAGAAAATTACAAAGATATACTTGTCCTGGAAAACTGTACACCCATACATTTTAGGTTTAATATGCCTTATTAACACCTTAAGTCTAGACAAGCAACAAAACAATAAATCAAGCCCTGATTTATAGCAGTTGCCAGTTTCTAAGGCATAAATACTCACTGAGAATTTAACAATCAGCTTAGCCTCAGGTTAGAGCTTGCACTGTCATTCCCCTGACTCTTTCCCACGTGGCACTTACCCCCAGAGGCTTTAAAGATGAAATAGTTCCCCTACAGCAGAGTGGAGTTATCACTGGTAGCATGTAGAAAGCCTAATCAACTAAACCGGGTCAAGTAACTTCACAAGTTTCAGCCTCATCCTTTCCTGTCTCTAGCTCTGGGACTCCTGTTATCAATCTTTGCCCAATTTAGTCTCACTTCAAGTCTGCTGAGTGTATGACTACATGACTCTGGCTTGAATGCTTGGTATGGATGCCATTTGCAGGTATCTATTAGCCATCTGTTGGCTCCTTCCTCTCAACAAGCTGCTCACGCTCTTATTATACCTTCTGTAGCTTTGTGGCATCATCTGCTGGCCATCTCCAAGAGGCTGGCAATCCTTCTTCTCCCCTTAGGGAGAGCAGCAGTTAACATTTCCATGATTTGATCTCCACAAAAATAAGAGCTCTTCCCCTAGACTTGAGCCTCCTTTGGGGAAGAAGTAGGTCTCCCCACTGAAGCTGTGTTTGGTGAACTGCAGTGAGTGCTGAAAAGTTGCCACCAAGGAAACAGACAATAATGTTGTTTGTACTTTAAGCATAGACCTATCTTTTGAAAAACACAAGTGTAAAGATTCAGTAACAGGTAAAGGCTATGGATACTTCAGCAGCATTTCAAAGAAAATCACCAAATTTGAATATGACAACAGCAGTTTCCATAGGTGACTGGGGAAAGAACACAATAGGGATAAATGAAGATGCTTTGCTAAATTTTTTAGCTCTTTTTTTTCCACCTGGGGATTGGGACTTCTGTGGAATGTGAACCTCTGGCGTGATAGTTACAGAGAGGAGAAAGTGAAAAGGAATCATCAAATGAGCCTCAAGTTTGAGACTATGCCATATGCAGGGGTCAGTGCCCAAGGATGGCAAATTAAAAAGCAGCCATTCTTACATATGAAGCATGCACCAAACAACTGAAGTCTGAATTTTTAGAGCAGCATGGCAACAAGAAAATAACTGTCTTCAAGTGCTGGGTCTGCAGGTATAACCAATCATGTCATACAACAGATGAATCTCAGATAAGCCTGCTTTTAGCTGTAAACACCTTATGACCTGACAGGTATACAGAAAATATAAGCCGTTTGGAGACTGTAAATTACCAAGAAGAATTGTATTTGGTTTTTGTACCGAGACCAGCACTGTGCCATGCACACAGGGACACTTAATAAGCATGTTCCCTTGACAGTAGTGAGATCTGCTTTGTGTTTCAGTGATAAGTGAAATCTCAAACTGGCGTGGCTGCAAACACCTCAACTGAAAGCATTGTTAAGGAAAAATGAAATATCTGAACATTTAGGTTTTGTGTGTGAAGCTTGGACAAGAGCCTTGTCTCCAAGTTTAGTCCATTTTCCTCTATACTTGAGTTGTGGGGTACAAAAGACATGTTCTATTTTATGTCTAATATACCCTATCCTAAAATGTGAAACATGGAAAACTGGAAATGAAGTTTTACTTGTTTTTATTCTTCCTTAGAAGCTCTATTGTATTTATTTAGTGAATGCTGTTGCTACAGGTTAGAGCTGGCTTCTGCATATGCCTGTCTTCTCTCAGGCTACTAGGTAGCACAGTGGATAGAATACTGGACATGGAATTCATATAGAGGCTCAGATACTTTTTAGCTATGGGATTCTGGGAAAATTGCTTAACCTCTGTCTTAATTTCCTCTTCTATAAATAAAGATAATAATAGTACCTGTCTCTCAGGGTTGTTTTGAGGTTAAAATAAGATAAAATTTGCAAACCTTAAGGTGTTATATAAATGCCATTATTATTGTTACTAGTATTATTAGAATAGAAAAGTAGCTTGTTATACCTTGTATATAAATAGTAAAATAATAGATATGAAAGCACTTCAAAAAGTTAAAGACACTATATAAATATAAGTATTACTATTATTTTCTCTTCTCAGATGGGAAGAGGGGAGGAATGGGGGTTGCAAATGCTTCTGACAAAGTATTTGTCTTTAAAAAGACACACTGATATTTTACATCTTCTAAGTGAAGGAACTCAAAAAGATTAGCTCTGAATTCTGTAGAATATTGCAATCCATAGACAAAAAGAAACAACCAAAGAAAAAAAGGAGACACATTCCCATCCCTTTTCTACTTATAATACACACTCACTTTGACAGATTATGACCATTGGGTACTGTATTTTGTTCACTTTTTCTTTGTTTTCAGTTCCTTCAGTTCCTACGTATATAATTAGGGTAAATGAAAGAAATTCAAAGAAGTAAGCAGGGCAAGGTGATGGTAGTATGACTTTGGTCTTATTCTATATCCTATTTCCATTTAAATGTGAAAAATAAATATGATCAATCATGTTACCTATAGTCTCTCTTGATGATCTCCCCTCTTTCTATGGATTCAATTATTGTCTCAATGAAAATAATTCACAAAATCTATGTCTTCAGTTCTCATCCTTCTTCTGAACTCCAGTCCCACATCACCAACTAATGATTGTGTATCTCCCACTGGATGCCCTATAACTGCCTTGTTCAACACTCCCCAAATGGAACTTATTGTATTCCACAATAAACCTACTCTTTAGTCAAAATTCCTTGTTTCAGATAAATATATATGTATGTGCATATAAATATATTTAATTATTTATTACTATCCAATAAATACAAAAATTAATAAAGAAAACCAATAAATTATTAATACAATTAATTAATTGACTACAAATATATGTGTGTATATACACACATATTCATTATATACATACATAAATGTATATATGCCATAAACAATGCTTTTGTTTTGTTTGCAGGTATTCCATTTTGAAATTTCATCCATTCCTACAGTTAAAAGTTGGTCTTGCCACTGTCAAGGGAGTGTGGTTAGTAAGTACTCATGTGTGTTTCCCAGTTACTCTTGTGCAAGTCATGTCATCATCCCTCTGATGTCATGGTCCTCTGCAAGAATGTAGGACAAACCACAAGCACTATTGCACTTGGAGTCATTCTTGACTGTTCCCCCTCCATATCCATGCTAATTCCTGTCCACTCTACTCCATGCCCTTTCCTCTATTCATCCTAGACCATCATTCCCTCTTGCCTGATAATTGCTTCTCCATGGCTCTTTAAGCTTCTAGTCTCTCACCTGTTGAATCCATCCTCCACACAGCTGCCAGAAACATATATTGAAGATATAGGTTGGACCATGGCAAGGCCCAACTACTGAGTCTTTAGCAGCTTCTTATTATTTCTAGGATAAAATACAAACTTCTTAGCATCACGTTAAAGGCTTTCTACAAGCCAACTCTAACCTAACGTTCCAGACTCAGTCTATACTACTCCTATTCATAAATTCTATATTGTAGTCAAACTGAATCACAAGTTAGTCTTTGAATTTGACACACCATCCACTCATATACACAAAGTATGAGATGTCATTCATTGTTGATGAAGAAAATGTCCATGTCAGGAGTTCCCTAAATAATTATTTTTTAAACATTTATTTTTTATTTTATTTTTTGCTTTTTGGAGGGAGGGAAGGCAGGGCAATTGGGGTTAATTGACTTACCTAAAGTCACATGGCTAGTAAGTGTTAAGTGTCTGAGGCTGGATTTGAACTCAGGTCTTCCTGACTCCAGGCCCAACTCTCTATTCATTGAGCCATCTAGCTGCCTTGCCTGCACATAATAGGCATAATAAATGTTGATTGGATTGGATTGCTTATGAGTGTATATATGTGTTATTTCCTAGACAGATTGTAAATTCATTGAGAGCATGGAATGACCCCCCCCCCTTTTCTAAATTTACATGGCCTAATATAGTGGCTGGCACATAGTAGGTGCTTAATATTGCTTATTGATTCACTGACTTTTACAGTGTCCTGAACATCGTACACAATGAATACAAAGATACAACTAAAAATTTTGGCACCTCAAAGAGGGCCAGATTGAGAAGAAGCTTGCATGAGGTGTGGCCACAGTAGGAAGAACATGCCATCTGGTAGCTTCCTTCTTTAATACATTATTCTTGTTAACTAGGTATGAAACTCAGTTATTTCTATGCTTCAAAATGAGTTCAAGAACTATTATTAGCAGCAAATCCCTAGCTGTCCTGCCTTCCTCATGGTTCTACTCAGATTTTTGTTAAATGGATAGCTGTCTTTTTTTTCCCCAAAAAATCATGATTCTGTGTCCTTGATTCATCAAGTAAATATTAATTCCAAGGTCAGAGAAGAAGGGAATTCAACAGAGGGTAGCAATTTAAAAGTAGAAGTGACTACAGGCAGTAAGAGAATTGAAATCTTTTTTTACAGCTTCATAATGAGGTAACCAAGAGATGGGTGTATAGGATAACTGACCATTCCCATTCTGTGTTCTTTCTTTTAAGTATACTATACTACTAGGAAAGGCCTTTTGAAAGACTTTTGGAAAGACTGGAATTGTGATTCAGACAAATTGTTATAGAGGTCAAGGTTTATTATAATTAATTATTCAATTCAATGTATTTGTGAAAAGGGGTTCTTAGTAGTTCATGTGTTTCTGGCAGGGTGATGAAGCTTAGTGACAAGTAGCAGATATTTTAAGCAATTTTTTCAATGAAAAGAAAGCCAACTTAAAAAAAAGCTGGTAACAATGAAATACATGTCTTCTGTCTTTAGTGTTTAAAATGGAAGCAAAAACATATTTTATGTTACAACTCTGAGAGATGATTTTATCAGCTTGGAGATGCATTGTCTCTAGAGAATGCTTAGTTGCTCATCATATGAGACTAGGGATCTATGATCCAAAGAGGTTCATAGAAGAGATGCAAAGTCTGCAGTTTTTTCATCTTTTCAGTTTTTTCTCATTTGTAGTCATAGATAAGTTCTCTCTATTGTTTCATGAAAAGAATTTTTCACATCGTTCTCAGAGTACAGCTGATTGGTGATTTACTTCCATACATTTTGTGCCCTCATGGTTTTAACAGGATTATGTCCAGAATCTGGCAAAATTGTTGCTTACAAAAACAGAAAAATGAAACCTGTCTTACCTCCCTGCTGCCTTCAGGTTGGTACAGCTACTGTTCATTGACATCTTCAGGCCTGAAGACTGATGTCTTGGTAACATTTTCAAAATGAGAAAAAGGGCTTGACCTCACCATTCTGATCACAGTAAAAGGGCATTTTGTGTTCTACACCTCCCCTAATACAAAGTTTAGAAAAATCTGTCAGATGTAAGATAAGACAAGGAGAAAAAGAAATATAACTAGGAGATTTACAGGAAGGTAGATGTGCCAATTTTGTTGGACTTTGGACCAGGAATATTCAATTTCGGCAGCAGTCATGGATGCAAAATCTGGGTTTGAAATTCATCCTGAATGATTCACTTTGACAACCACAAAGAGAAATATAGTATCTACCTAATGCTTTACTAGTATTTTTAAACATGTCTTATTCCTTAGTTTAACACTATTTCATTTCCGTTTGGAAAATCTAAATTATCTCCTCCTTCCAGACAATTTGACATAAGACTAAATCAGTGCAATGTCTCCATTTCATCTGGGAAACTCACTTAGAAGAATTTGATGAATGCAATGAAGTATATTCATTCTCTCTCTCTCTCTCTCTCTCTCTCTCTCTCTCTCTCTCTCTCTCTCACTTCATCTTTAACACAAAAAAGTGTATGGTGAGTAAGGTTAAGGAGCTCAGTCTGCACTATCTGACACTAATTTCCCCAAATTATTCTCTTCTTTTTTTAAAACAAATTACCTGAATTAAGTTTTTAGCAATTCCTTCTTATTCTATACATTCCCACAACTTTACTTAAGCCATTTAATTAATTAATTCTTCTATACAGTGATTACCATGCATCTATGTCATAAATTCTCATTAATAGAAATGTTAGAAAATATGTCACCACCAGGACCCCAAATGACAGTTCTTTAAAATTACATACAGTCCTATCCCCCAAAAGTGAAATAACAAATTAGATTTTAAAGGTCTCAGGATCTATAACTTTTATTGTTCGTTAAAAGTGAGGTGAGTCATGCTGCTGATTGCCAAACACCAATGTCTTTCTCATGATCTATCATGCCGTTGACCAAAGTCAGACACTTTGAAGGATTTAAAAGGCTGTGTTGTAAAGAGGGATGGGGCTGGTTTTAATTGGCTGGAAAGGAAACAGCCAGGAGCTATAGATAGAAATTTCAAAGAGCCAAATTTAGGTTTAATGTCAGGAACAACTTCCTAACAATTAAGGTGTACAGCAAAGTGGAAAAGCTCACCTTGAGAGGTAGGGGGAGGGTCCCTCATCCTTGAACATCTTCCAGAAAACCCTGGATGAACACTTGTCAGCTTTGTTTGGGGTGGGAGTAGGGGGGTTCTTTTGAGGATGACCACTGAGGTCCCTTCCAGATTGCCAATTTTGTGATTCTGTCGCATTGAGACAGCAGTGATATGCCGCTGGTAACAAACATCTATTCCTGAACATAATTTCTGTCTCTAGTGACAACCATTTTGGGGTCTGAACCTTTGATATTCTTGAAGTGCAAAACTTATTAAGGGAACTCCTTCCATCAATGCAGATCTGCATATATACTGCAACTTATCTGCAAAACTTATCATCGTAGAGTGTTTCCTAGAACACTACAAGGTTAAATGACTTGTCCAGGATAGCCCAGCACAGGTTCAGAGGCAAGACTTGAACTTTCCTGAGTCAGAGGCCTGACTATCTACCACTCTGGAAGGAACCATTGGGAAAGTGAAATACAACCAGCCATAAGGAAAAAAAGGGAGAGAGTTGTGAGAGAAAAGAAATTCTGAAAATAAGCACTCCAAAATAAATCTTAAAAAACAAAATTTCTATAATCATTTCACTTATTTTGAGTATTCTAATACTCTTGGTTGGAACTACAAGATTTTTTTAATAACCTGAGACACATTTTCATATGTACAAAAGTCTAAGTGATCAGTATATAGAAAATATAAAAAGAAATTATTTGTGCAAAGGAGCTTCTGGCTTGTTTTTGTTTTCTAATTCAAAACTAGTTCAGTGAATGGTGTTACTGGGGATACTACTATAAGAAGAGGGGAAGAACTGGAAATTGCAAGAATGCCCATCAGTTGGGGAATGGCTGAACAAATTGTGGTATATGATTGTCATAGAATACAAATATGCTAAAAGAAATGATGAGCTCAATGATTTTAGAAGAACATTGAAAGACAAACAAAATAATGAATGAAATGAGCAGAAACAAACGAACATTGTACACAGTAAACGTCATACTGTTTTAAGAGCAACTTTGAATGAATAAGTTATTTTGATTGTTTACCCAAATTAACTTTAAAGGACATATGAAGAAAATCACTATCTGCATCCAGAGGAAAAAAACTGATAAGTAGAAGTATGTATGGAATAATTTTACATATATATGTATATGTGTGCATATATACTTATGAACACATGCACACATACACACACCTATTTGTGTCAAATGGTAGTTATGTGGGGAGGGAAGAAGGAAAGAATTTTACATGATAATTTTGTAAATATTTGAAAGGAATAGCAAGTTGTGCATAGTATATTTGCAGTTTCTTGTATAAAATCATCTCTTTATTATACTATGTTATGGAAATGCTTTTTTTGTTCCATAAATTAAAAATAAAATTAAAAAAAGAATAGGGGCCAGCCTAGGCAGTTATCCCACCCCACTTAAAGTAATTGACAAACTGCTGTGTCCTGATGCTACTTGAAAACAAGTGAGAACATCTCTTTTTGGACTAGTGAACAGTGCCTGAACTCTTTTCTGTGGAATCAATTATTCATAGACTTTAGACTAGGTGAGAAATGTCCTTGAAGGATTTGGATGTCTTTAAAAGTTATTGGATAAACACCTGGAGTGATGTTGCATAAGAATTCTGTTTGAATTGGTCAAAGGACTTAGGCATGCCCTGTGAGTTTGTATAAAGCTTTAAGGTAATTGGAAAATAAGGGATTTGAATGAGTAGCTAACCAGGAGAGAGCCCTTAGCCAAGTCCTTGAGAAGGAACAGCTTAGAGAGGGGGAAGAATACCCTGGTCTTGGCCTCAGCCTCGATCGTTCTCCTCTTCCCCAACCCCCTGTACCCCATCCTAACTTAACTAGAAGAGGACCTTATGAAATTTGGAGGATCACAGGGTGTGGACTTTAATTATCATTTTAACAGTGTGCCCAGGACAGATAGTAGTTGGAGTCAGTGTCTACATTAGGAGCTGAGGGCAACCTAGACATATGGAGTAAGGACAGCTTGAGGATTCCTCCAGGAACCCAGCAGAAAAATCTTCACTCTGCCTAATAAAGTGAGGGAGGTAGGAGTGATGGGGGAGGGGGGACTCCTAGCAACCTGAAGCTATGAATTATCCTTTTGCCATATCATATGCTTTAAGTCCGATTATGCTTTCCCTTGGACTCTATTATTGGTGAAAGAATGAACCACAGATTTGGGGGTTATGTTTTTTTGCTAACTATTCTTACTGTATCTCTTTAGTAAATGCCCCTTTCTAAGAGCTAATTAAATCTGGCTAACTAACTGATATCAGCTGATAACCTTGGGGAAGATGCATACCAAACCTACAGGGCTCAAGAGAAAACCATCCCAACACCCTCAGGGCTACCTTCAGCATCCTAATGGGCATAGCAGCTGTGCCCCGAGGACACAGCCCACCAGTGGGAGTGGGAGCAGGAGTGGGAGTTGGCAGGGCAGGTCCAGAGTATTTGCTATGCTATTATGGTTAAACATTCTGCTAGGACAGTAGGGATTCAAAGATGAAAAATGCAAAGCCCCAGCCCTCAGGAAACATAATATGGTAGAAGAGGTAAGACAAAAATAACAACTATAATACAAATTAGACTGTGATATACATATAAGAAAAGCATTATGAGATGTCAGAGGAAGAATAAGTCTCAACTAACTTGGGTGGAGGAGGAGCAAGAATCAGGGAAGGCTTCAAGAAGGAAGAGGTTATTTGAGCTAAATTTGAAAGCGATGGGTAGGGAGACTGGATTTAAATTCCAAGGATATATGGTGCCCAACAGCACTTAAAATTACATATACATTTTACATCTTCTAATGAAGACTATAAATTAAAATTTTAAGGCAGACTTTTAATCCTTAATGCCATCTCTTAGATAGTTATTCAGGGTTGACTTTCACTGGTGAGAGAGGAGACCCGGGTCAGCATTCAGTTAGTTTTGCAAATAGATTAAAACCTTCTGGCTGTCCACCACTTTTATTTCATTATTTATTTTTAAACAGATCCCTTCACTTGCCATCCCTCAGGCTGCAAGAAAAATAAAAGTCATTCATGAAAACCTTTCCTGATTTCCAACTCAGAAGCTGGAAGTTGAAGCAGCCAGTTGTGTTTGGCCTAAGGCAGTCAGCTAGCAATTTGGGCACTTAACCAGAAGATTGGCTTGGCTGGATTGCCCTTTGGTTGGGCTGCTACTCACAGTAAACAGACTCAATTCATAACCTGAATCAATGAGCATGTTCTGAAATAATAGGAGGAAATGAAGAAATGACAGCCAGCACTTTTTTTTTTGCACATACTAAATAAAAACAGTTTGTTTAGGCTGAAAACCTTTGTGGTTTGGGAAGAATTTACCAATTAACAAATAATTGCTAGCCAAATTGCCATATTCTAGATCATTTTATCAGTTATACATGAAGAGATTTGAGAAACCATGACTTAGTTTAGTGTTTAATAATATGATCATTATTATGTGCGACCTAAATGGTATGAGATGTTTAAGTTAAATAAAGCAAAGAGAAATGTGTATGAAATCTATTAAAAATGTACAGTGGATTAAAAAAATCATTTACAAATATTGGATCTCCTTTTATATGGAAATGCACTTCTCTTGCTGATGTTTATGGTAATTCTCTCCACAACAGCATATACTGAACACACATAACGGTAATTTTAGAGGGGAAACATATCAATCACAATTTGTACATATAATTTTAGAAGACATAGCATGCTGTACAATGTCTCTAAGGAATGTGTTTGTTCTGCAAAGAAATGAAATGCAGTGCTACAATAAATGTTACTGAACAGAATGTCACTGTGTTCCACCATCTACCTCACACTGGAGTTTGACTAGTATAAATCTAATGCCATTCAACCATTTGGTGTATTAGGACCATATTCCAAAGGCTTCTTTTGCTTCAGAAGAACCAGCTTCTCAGTATACTAAGTTAATAGTCTTCCTGAGCATGTCCAAATTTATCTTCGTGTCATGTCAGACCAAACTGTTCTGCTTCTACATGCTTTATTCTGAACTATGGATTCGATGCACATCAAAGCCTCGTTGTAACACTGACATCAGGACCTATGCCATGGAACTAATGTTTGGGGCAGATGGGAAAGGGGACGGGCTGTAGCATAAGGCTCCCTCAAGAACTAAAATCTTTTGGATAGGTTCTCAGACAGACCCGTGATATTAATGTTCATGTAATGATAGAAACTGTTAGGGCAAATTTCAAGAATATAAATATCCAATTTCAGAGGATGAGAAGCTTTGAATTACACAATTGTTGTGGCTCCTACTGTATACAGGCCAAAAAAAAAGCAGAATGATATTCAAATAAAATGCTGTGAGGGTTCTGAGGAGTAATGATGGGTATTTTTCCTCTTAGGATGTAAACCCATCCTCTGTAGGCTCACTGAAAACATCCTTACTACAATTCTAGTATCAGACAGAACTATATGGATGATATATACCTCACTGAGTTCCCATGTGACTTTGATATCCTTGACCAGGTCTTTATACTTTGAAAATTTTCATTCCACATTGTTCAAAGATTATGAATAATTAGACAACATCAATTATAAACTTTCTAAACTTTTAACAAATCAGTGTTATATTTAGGCAATTGTAAGTAAGATTTCAGTCTGCGATAATGGTCCAGTTTTAGTATGATTTATTGGTTGAGTTGTATAGGCTATTTTGAGGTCTGGTTAAGGATTTACCATTTATCAGTTCATGAAGAACAAGAAAATTCAGAAGTCGAATTCTTGTTAGGTATTTGGTGGGTGTTGGATGTTTACAATCTGCAGTCATGTGGTGCTCTGTTGCTACTTCTTCAATCATCTACACTGAACAATCTCCAATGATCATTAAGTTATTGTTGTTGGGTCACTTACATCATGTCCAATTCTTCATGACCCCTTTTGGAGTTTTCTCAGCAAAGATACTGGAGTGGTTTGCCATTCATTGCCTTCTCTAGCTCATTTTACAGATGAGGAAAATAGGGTGAAATGACTTTCCCAGGGTCACACAACTAGTAAGTGTCTGAGGCAGAATTTGAACTTATGAAGATGGATCTTCCTAACTCCATGCCCTGCACTCGATCCACTATACTACTGAGCTGCTCCTGAAAAACTGAGGCACAGACATAAAGTATCTTACTGAAGGTTACACATCTAGTAAATACCTGAGACAAGATTGAAATTCAGGTCTTTCCAACTACTAGTCCTAACCTCTATCCACCAAGCTACCTCACTCTCCATCTAAGTAAGATGTGTCTTGCAATATATGCATGTTGTTTATGGCAACCTCCTTATTGTATGACCCTTGTATGAACTAGTACAGAGAAAAGAAAGAAGAAAAGAACATTTTACCCACTGACCACAATAATATCTATTAAGGAAAACAATGATAAAAGACTGATTAGAGTTAAGGTTATTATACTGATTGATCTTGATACCAGAGGAATAATGATTATTTCATTGGTACCCCTGTAATTTGAGATCTGGAGGTAGCTGCCTCCTCCCAACAAAAAGAGTAATACAAAACAACATACCACCAGGGAGGTAAAAATACAGTGTTATGTAAGAGCTAAGGGAGATCATGATTGACTAGGAGGATCCTTGAAGTAGATGTTTAGGTATTTAAGGCTTCAATAAAATAATTCATTAATACATCAAGACCTGTAATTTCAGGGATTTGTGAATTTGTTGTGTGGGAACTCCCTCTACCATTGAAGATTATAATTCTCTGAAACATCAAGACTTAGAAAATATTCTGAGACTCAGAAAAGTTAGGTTATGCCCGTGGTTATATAGCTAAAAGTAAATCATAGATCATCAAGGTGAGATCATAGACTATGATCTGGAATGAAATTTAGAGATCAGCTAGCCCCAACTCTTTGATTTACACATAAGAAAAAGGAAGCCCAGAGAGGGAAAATGATTGGCCCAAGTATAAAAACTAGACTGAATATAAAATGAGGATTTCCAATCCAGGTTTACTAAATCTTAAACTAATATGATTGGGAGACAAGAAATTGCAATCAACCAATCATTAAGCATTTACTAAGCACCTAATGTTCACCAGACACTGTACTATGCACTGGGGATTCAAAGACTAAAACAAAGCATCCCTTAAGGACCTTATTTTCTATCAGAGCAAATAATATGGACCATAAATATACATGTGTGTACATATACACATATATGTATGTATATACACACATATATAATGTATCTGTACATATATACTTTATACAAAATGAACAGAAAGTAGTTGAGACACGGGAGCACACTATCAGGACCATTAAGAAAGGTTTTACACAGCGAGTAAGAGTACCGGCCCCAGAGTCGGGATGACCTGGGATCGAATCTGGGTTCTGATACTTCGTACCACACCCAGAAATAACTGGCCATGTAACCTTGAGCAAGTTACTTAACCCCAATTGCTTAAAAAAAAAGAAAGGTTTTAGGTAGAAGGTGGTACACTGATCTGTGAAGGAAACTAGGGATTCTAAAAAGCAGAAAGGAGGAGGGAGTGTATTCTAGGCACGCTGGACAAATAGTGCTAAAGCAAGAGTGCTATATGTAAGGAACAGCAAGTCTGACTGTACCACAGAGTGTGGGAAAGGGAATAATTTATAATGAAGCTGGAAGGCTAGGACCAGGTTGTGAAGGCCTCTAAAATCTAACTAGAGCAATTTATAGTTGATCTTAAATGCAATAGGGAGCCACAGGTATTTATTTAATAGAACAGTGGCATGATTAGACCCATGCATTAGTAAAATAATTTTGCCATTGGTCATTCACCTCTTCCTTTCTACCTCTCGTAATGACATTTAACTCCCTGGTGCCATTCAGTAAGCCTAAACATTAAAGGAAAACAACATACCCAAATTCAGACTAGCCAGAAACTTTTGCATAGGTAGGATCCACCTGATTAATTTCATCTCTATTACATAAAGATTCAGTCAGAGGACTAAATGTTAGGAAGACAACCTCTGTCTGGACTTATACTCTCAGGACTAAAGTGACTAATTCACAATAAAAACAACCTAAAGCCAAATACTAGGTATAGCTATAAGAATAGTTCTTTTCATCATAGTCTAATAGCAAAAATATCTCTGTATCTGATTGGAGTTGTCCACGTATATTATGATGTGATACTTAGGTAACAAGAACAGCAAAAATACAAACTAAAGGAATGGCAACTTCTTTAAATTAAAAGAAAAGAAATACTGTAGCACTGAAGCTCCTACCCAGGAGAAGAGAATATTATTACCGAACACAAAGCTCTTTTGCATTGTAAGCCCATGATGGTGGAGGAGCATTAAATGAAGTCATTTTCTAGAGGAGAGTTTGATTATTTCTGGAGGGAAGTTATAAATGGAGAACACTTACATGATTGGAGCTTATGCAACATTTTATTGTTAACAGCAAGTACAGAGAGTAGTAGATTCAGAGTTCATTACAAGGAGGGTTATTTTCCATTATGGAAATTCGTATTGACTTTGTGGTGAAGTTGAAACCAAATTGAAACCAAAGCTAGTCTAGGCATGACTTTCATCATAAACAGGGCCAGAGGTTTGAATACGAATACTTTCTTTTTTCCCATAACTCAGGAAAACCAGAGCTTTATATCTTTGATGAATTCCATAATGGAGGCAGTATTCTCAGGGAAGAGGGAACACATTTAATCAGAATAAGGCCTTACTTTCCAGTTGCAGGGTTCAAATTTAGCATCTCTTGCATTTTGTTTGGCATTCTGATTCATTTATATCCATTGGGACTTCCTTTTCCCCCCCTTTATTTTGACAGAATCATATTTTCATTGGTATGAGTATTCCTTCCACCAATACAAATTCCCACGACTTCCCATCATGTGTGATTCTTGCTGTTATTCATTCCTTCAGAGATTTCTATAAATTCCCCAAAGAAAGTCTATCTACCACTCCAAAGGCTTTCCTCATATTGTACTGTACCACTCAGAATTTCTATCTGTTGCCTCTCAGGGGCAACTAGGTGTTGAAGGGATAGAACACTGCTCCTAGACTCAGGAAGTCCTGAGTTCAAATTCAGCTTCAGACAGCTACTAGCTGTGTGACTGTGGGTAAGCCATTTAACTTCTGTTTGCTGCAATTTACCAGCTTTAAAATGACAATATAACAGCACCTACCACACAGAGTTATTGTGAGGACCAAATTAGATATTTGTAAAGAATTTAGAATAGTTCCTGGCACATAGTAAGTCTTAATAATTGCTCATTTTCCTCCTTCCTTCTCATTCTCACTATATGATTGACCATCTTCTTTTTCCAGTCATACATGTTCTAATACTATTTTAAATCCTTTTTTCATAATCCATGTCATAATTGGTGTCAAATCAAAACTTAATTTAAAAAAACATGTTTTTTTCCAATTTCCCTTCTGAGTATATTGAAAAGATAAGCTTCTATAGCAAAAAGCAGTTGGGATTATTTAAGGCAATGTCTTAATGTGATGCAGTCTTGTTTCCTCCTATTTAACTGGGGGTTCAATTCATTATTCATCTAAAGTGCTTGTGTAAGATATTCTTGAAGTACTGATCTATCATACTGCTTTAAAAATTTTTTTATTTGTTTATTTTTCATTTTCAACATTCATTTCCACAAAATTTTGAGTTACAAATGTTCTCCCCATCTTTCCCCTACCCCCACCCCAAAAATAGCGAACCTACTGAATACCCCTTCACCCAATCTGCTCTCTCTTTTATCATCCCCCATAACCGCCTCCATTTTTCTAGTAGGACAAGATGGGTTTCTTTGCCCCAGTGCCTGTATATCTTATTTCCCAGTTGCATGTAAAAAGCATTTTTTTAACATTTGTTCTGAAAATTTTTATTTCCAGATTCTTTCCCTTCTTCCTCCTCACCCACCCCCACTGGGAAAATAAGCAATTCAATATAGTTTGTACATGTGTAGTTATGCAAAACGTTTCTATGGTAGATATATTGTGAAAAACTAAATACATTTTCCTCCATCCTATCCCTCCCCCCACTTATTCTATTTTCTACTTTGACCCTGTCCATTTTCAAAAGTGTGTGCTTCTAAATACCCTCCCCCCCAATCTACCCTCCCTTTTATCATCCCCACTCTTATCTCCTTCCCCCCTACTTTCCTATAGAGTAAGATACTCAATTGAGTGTATATATTATTCCCTCCTTAAGCTAAATTCATTGAGAGTAAGGTTGACCCATTCCCTTTCACCTTGCATTTCTTCCCCTCCATTGTAACACTTTTCTCTTGCCTCCTTTATATGAGATAATTTACCCTATTCCATCTCTCCCTATCTCTTTCTCTCATTATATTCCTCTCTCACATCTAAATTTTATTTTTTTAGATATCATCCCTTCCTATTCAACTGATCCTGTGCTCTGTCTATGTATACATGTACACACATATACACACACTCACAGATGTATTTATACACACATACACCCTCCTATATAAACATATATGTATGTATACATATATATGTACATATATATATATATAATATATTTCCTTAAACTATTCTCATACTGAGAAAAGTCTCATGTGTTACAATTATCATTTTTTCATGTAGGAATGTAAATAGTTCTACTTTAATAAGTTCCTTCTGATTTCTTTTTCCTGTTTACCTTCTCATGCTTCTCTTGCTTCTTGTATTTGAAAGTCAAATTTTCTGTTCAGCTCTGGTTTTTTCATCAAGAATGCTTGAAAGTCCTCTATTTCATTTAATGACCTTATTTTCCCCTGAAGCATTATACTCAGTTTTGCTGGGTAGGTGATTCTTGGTTTTAATCCTAGCTCCTTTGACCTCTGGAGTATCATATTCCAAGCCCTTCAGTCCCTTAATGTGGAAACTGCTATATCTTGCATTATCCTTATTGTGTTTCCACAGTACTCAAATTGCTTCTTCCTGGCTGCTTGTAACATTTTCTCCTTGACCTGGGAACTGTGGAATTTGGCTATAATTTTCCTAGGAGTTTTCTTTTTGAATATTTTTCAAGAGGCAACCAGTGAATTATTTCCATTTCTATTTTGCCCTCTGGTACTAGACTATCAGGGCAATTTTCCTTGAGAATTTCTTGAAGGAGGATTTCTAGGTTCTTTTTTTGATAATGACTTTCAGGTAGTCCAACAATTTTTAAATTATCTCCCCTGGATCTATTTTCCAGATCAGTGGTTTTTCCAATGAGATGTTTCACATTGCCTTCTATTTTTTTCATTTGTTTGGATCTGTTTAATAATATCTTGATTTATCATCAAGTCATTAGCTTCCATTTCCTCCAATCTAATTCTGAAGGAATTATGCTCTTCAGTGAGCCTTTGAAATTCTTTTTCCATTTGACAAATTCAGCTTTTTAAGGCATTCTTCTCCTCATTGTCCTTTTGGGCCTCTTTTGCCATTTGAGTTAGTCTATTTTTTAAGGTGTTATTTTCTTCAGTATTTTGGGGGTCTCCTTCAGCAGGCTGTTGACTTGCTTTTCATGATTTTCTTGGATCATTTTCTTTTCTCTTCCCAATTTTTCCTTCACTGCTCTTATTTGGTTTTCAGAATCCTTCTTGAGCTCCTCCTTGGCCTTTAATCAATTCACATTTTTCTTGGAAGCTTTTGATGCAGGAGTTTTGCCTTTGTTGACTTTTTCTGGTTCCCACGTTTTGATCTTTTTTGTCCCCCCAAAAGGATTCTATGGTCTGATTGTGCTTCCTCTGCTTGCTCATCTTGCCAGCCAATTACTTGACTTTTGAGCTCTTTGTCACAGTAGAACTCTGCTTCTGGAGTGGAGAGCTTAGTCCCAAATTGCTGGGGGTTTTGCAAATGTTGTCAGAGGTTTGAGGAGGGCACCCTCTCTACAGCCACTATAAGCTCTGGCACACTGGCATTTCTCACCCTAGCACCACTGCCCAAGACAGCTACCCAGATCCAAGCAGGTCAAAGCAAGTGTGATTACCCTCTGAATGGTCACTTGGTCCCCCTACCATCTACAGACCAGGATCTCAGGAGGCAGCCACAAGGCAGCAGCTGCAGCTGCCACTCCTCCGCTACCTCTTGCCCCAAGAGCAGGAGCAGGACTGTGCTCTTCCATCACCCGGTTCCAACACAGTTCCCCACTGACCTTTTACTTTCTCTTTGGCATTTATGGGTTGAGAAGTCTGGAAACCACCACAGCTGCTGGTGATTTACTCTCCTGAAGTCTGCTCTGGCCAGTCTGTCCACTGTTCTGGTCTCCCTGGTCTTGGCATGTCTCACGTGGGACTGAGCTGGGCTCCCAGCTTGGTGCAATAGACCCTTCCTGTCAGGCTGCCGGGCTGCCTGCAGTGGGAGATTTGTTTTGCTCTGTTACTTTGTGGGTTCTGTAGCTCTAAAATTTGTTTAGAATCATAGTTTACTGGTATTGGAGGTGGTTGTGGAGGGAGCTCTTGGAATTTTCTTCTTCTACTCCTCCCTGTTGGCTTTACCCCCCTATCATACTGCTTTTTGAAATTGCAAGTCATGGCATGTAAGAATTTTTAATTCACTTTGTTTTTTCATTATGGACAGAAAGATCCATATTTTTTTCATTATGTTGGATTCTATGGGAGAAGTTATATAGCATTCTGGTGCTAAATACAATTACTGTAAAGACATATGCAAATAGGAACATTTGAAAACCTCACAATCTACAGAAAATTCTTTTGTTGCAATATATCAAATACTATTTCCCATCATACTGGGTGAACATATGTTTTATTGTTGTACAACCACCTCACTGAATATCACTATTCAGCTTATCATTTACCAAAGTTACCTCCAAAGTCACATCTGCCATAGGTTGTACAATTTTAATGTGTTCATGTGAACCACCTTTGATGATTAAAAAAAATAAGTATTTGATAGAATGAGAACTTGCATCCCCTATAACCCTCACTCATATAACCATAAAGATGTGGCCAGATGGAGAAATCACCTATAAAAACTTATGGTCTTGTGTTTTCATCAAGGACATCCTTGATGCATAGTCCATTCTCAAAGATTTTAGTGAAAATAAAGTTGCTGATTTCTTCTTGGCAGCCTTGTTTGTGTGTGTGTGTGGGGGGGGATGTAATCTATGGTCTTTTCCATTTGAGGGAAATCATACTCTCTTTTTTGGAATGTGCAAGTGCCTTTAAAATTCTCACTACCTATACAGATTTCTTCTGCATAATTTTGGTTAAATCCATCCACTTGTTCTAAATTCTTTTTCTCAAATATCACTGCCATTTATTTGCAACCATGGAAACAAGTAGTAGTTCTAGCTACTATCTCAAAAAAAAAAACAACAACCCCAAAACACCAGCCCAGATGTTTATAAAAATACTGGGCAATCTATTCTATTTCATATCTGTTTATTGTCCTGTTTATTTCTGTTGGGCAATATTTTCCCATTGTCTTATATTCTTCCATGTAACATTTTTCAAATAAGTTAACATTTTAAAACAGTGTTTCCTTTAGTGACCATGCCCTTCCATTTGGCAAAGAGATCAAGGACTCCTTGGAAGAGCTAGTTTCTGGGCTCTTTCAGGCTTCTCATTGAAGTAACTGTTTGCTTAATATTTTCTTTTTTTTTTATTAAGCAATTGGGGTTAAGTAACTTGCTCAAGGTTACACGGCCAGTTATTTCTGGGTGTGGTGCTAAGTATCTGAGCCCAGATTTGATCCCCAGGTCATCCCGACACTAGAGCCAGTGCTCTTACTTGCTGAGCCACCTGGCCGCCCCTAAACAAATGCTTTTTTTTTATTTTTTGGCTGCTTTTTGGAGGGCAATTGGGGTTAAGTGACTTGCCCAAGGTCATTAATATTTTCTTTTTTAAAAAGTTAATTACTTTTCTTTCTTCCTTTTCCTGAGCAAATAAGCTCATTTAAATTTTTTTTAATTTAAATTTTTAAAAATTATCCTTTTTAAAAGGTTTCTTTTAATTTGGAATTGTCAAATTCAATGTGACTTCGCTATCTCATTTTTCTTTGTCCTTCCTTCTCAGTTGATACTTTGCTCTAAACAGTAATAGTAATTCATTTTATATAGCACTTTATATAAAATATTATATAAAATAAAAATAATTCATCTTATATAGCACAAACTTTAAGGTTTGTAAATAATTTTGCATATATTATCTCATTGGAGTTCATCCTCAAAACAACCCCATAAAGTAGCCACCATCATTAGCCCCATTGAGAGATGAGGAAGTAGAGACTGAGTAAGGATAAGTCCTGAAAGAGGACCTGCCAAGGTTCTTATAGCTAGTTGGTGTCTGAAGTAGGATTTGAACTTAGGTCTTTCTGATTTCATGGTCAGCACTGATCTAACTTCACTGCCTCTTGAGGACCTAATTATACACTGATGAATGATTATAAAATTACTAATACAGTGATAATAGTAATTTTCTGTCAAAATACAAATTCCCCTTTTAAATGTTATATGATGCTCATTGTGTCTAGTACTTGAACACTGAACAACACTACCAAATATGGTGAACACTGAATGTAAAATATCAATTTACATGTGTTTCTGAACTTCCAGAAATGTTTCTTTTTTAAATTATTATTTCAATTAAAAATTTTTTATTTTTCTCCCTCTCATTTCTTCCTTCCACCAATGGAAGAAAAAATGTTTAAATATTCATAAACAATCAAAACAGATTATCAAATTTCCCGTATCCAAAATGTGTATCTCATTTTCCCTTTTTAATACATCACCCATAACCTCTCTGTCAGAAGGTGGGTAGTATTCATCATAATTCTTTTGGTATCAGAGTTGGTAGTCTTTCAACTCATTAGCCATTAGACAGGGCAGCAACTATATAAATAATGTTTGTAGATGTCTTAATATTTAGTGACTTTGATGTGAAAGTAGAGGAGAGGCTGCTAAAAATTATAGTGGAAAATATTATTTGCCTTCAATAAAATAAACAATTCTATTGTGTGTACAATGCACAGATAGCTATTAGGTTAGGCATATTCTGATAATGAGGGCAATCATCAAGCTAGAGGACAAATCTTTTCATAGGAAAGGAGCAATGCAGTCTAAATCACTGATCCTGAAATTTAAAAAAAAATTCATATCAAAGTATTTTTTAGCATGTGCTCTCCATATGTGTACTTTGTTGTTGTTCAGTTGTTTTTCAATCTTATCCAATTTTTTTTTACTCCATTTAGAGTTTTGTTGGCAAAGATTCTGGTGTAGTTTGACATTTCCTTCTCCATGAACCTAAAGCAAATAGGGTTAAGTAAGTTGCCCAGGGCTATGTTACTGTAAGTGTCTGAGGCTGTATTTGAACTCAGCAAGAAGAGTCTTCTTGACTCTAAGGCTGGCACTCTTATCCACCACACAACCTAGCTGCTCCTACATTTACTTATTGGTAAATTTCATATATACATATGTGTGTATGTATGTATTTCTATACTAATAATTATGTACATTATAAGACACACAAAATAGAAATTAAACAAGGATGACATAAAGATAAAATAATATTTGCTCTGGTAATCAATATGAAGCCACTAATAGGTTAATAGAGTAGTAAAATGATATGATCCACTATGAGCTTTAGAA
Organism: Petaurus breviceps papuanus; assembly: GCF_028583685.1. Lineage (NCBI taxonomy): Eukaryota > Metazoa > Chordata > Mammalia > Diprotodontia > Petauridae > Petaurus > Petaurus breviceps. The sequence goes on along the minus strand of NW_027185764.1, from coordinate 40,523,303 downwards.
TAGTGATTTTGACAGCTATGTAAAGGATAGATAAGAAAAGGAGAGACTTCAGACAGGGAGACTATTGCAATAGTCCTGACAAGAAGCAATGGGGACTTGAACTAGGGTGATGGCTTTGTAAGTAGGAAGAAGTGGGGAAATATGAGAGATGCTGTAGAGGTAGAAATGAAAAGCTCTGACAACTGATTAGATATACGGGGATAAGGGAGAATGATGAATGGAGGTTGGCACCAAGTTTGTGAACCTGGATAACTGGAAATAGGGAAGTATGGAAGAAGGATGGACTGGGATGTGATTGGAGATAGTATAATGAAATCTGAAATAGAACTAATAATACATAAATTGCTACTCACTACTCACATTATCTCACTCAAAATGAAAGAAATAGGGGAAGACTCATTCACTAGTCAAGACCCTGTAGTAAAGAGCTTGTCCTTTGATGGATGCTTAATATAGCCATGAGGTCATCTGGAAGAATCATGCAATGGGTATGCTGGTTGTGTGTCTGGAAATTTCCTAGTGGTACCCATGCAGCTGTTGCTGTGCATGCCTGGGGAGTGATTAGTTACAATTGTCCTAAGAGGACTGACTAGGCAAAGAGGTGCAAGGTTTGCTCAGTAAAGAGAAAGGGTAGAATGGAAGATTATAGGGGGAACAAAGTTTAGTATGGTTGTTTTGGAGGTAAGCCCCACAAGTATATATGTCACAGAAGGTCAGATGCAACCCAACCTCCTACTTCCTAATTAGTTGATCAAATACCCCCTGGATACAGGCCCGGGCTCTCCAGCAAGGTCAGGGCCCACTTTGAAGACCTCTGATTTGTCATAATTCAAAAGAAAAGTAAATCAAAAGAAAGGTTGGGTGAAGACTCTGAATCTCCAGAAATATCATTATGTAAAGAAGCAAGTCAGAAGTAATATGAAAGTTTTAAGCAGGCTATTTTCATGGAATCAGGAGAGCCAAGACTATCAGGTAATTGACTGGTACAATCTTCCTTCTTGAGACTGTCTTGCTCTGACTCATTGATGTGGTCAAAATAAAACAGGGGTGTGAGGGGAGAGGGCAACTACTCTTGCCTTTTGTGATATATGAGGTTGGAGAGAGGAAAGGACAGAAAGAGAAGAGAAGAAGGGAAGAGAGTGGTGACAAAAATAAAAAAAAGGAGGCACTCCTAGAGTTTTGAGCCTACTTTTGAAGGGGGGAAATGGAACATAGAACAGAGGCATATATTGCTTGCCTGAAAACTCTCTGAAATGAGCAGGTGGGCTACGAACCTGGGGAAAAGAAACAAGGAAGGAATGGCATGAAGCAGAAGCAAGAAGGAGAGAGAAAATGTAAACACAACATAGCAGGTGGTATGGTTAGTAAGAAGAAGCTGGGCAGGGGCTTCAGAGAAGGCTCCTGCTGCACTGGTAGCCTTCCATGGTTTCTATTCCTAGAGCTTGACAACCAACAAAGAACAAAGCATACCTGAAAAGAAACTTTGTGGAGACCTGACAAAATGTCATCATTCTAAATTCTATTTCAAATGTTGTGCTAAGCAAACTCTGAAAGTCCTCTGACTTTGAATTTGTGCCAGAAGAACATAGCAAAATAATCTATCTCCTGTTGTACTGACTCCCTGACCTGCCTCATCCAATCTTAACACCTCCAATAGAAGAGGAATTACAGACTATTTTTTCCCAAACAGGTACCCAGATTCTCATCATCCCTTCTCCTTCCAAGACTCACTCCCAACTTGACTCACTCACCTTGACTATTCCCTTTGGAACACTTGCTCTACTCTCAGCAAACACCCTTATACTCTTGAGATTTTCATCCAATATACTTTCTAACTTATTTCTTTGACTGAAATCTTGCTCTCCCCTAAGAACATCATATCCTTTGTAATATTCTTCACAAAAAAAACTCCTTCAAAGTCTGTTCATTCTAAATCATGGGGTCAGACAAAGAGGTGGGGAATGATCCTTGCTCCTCACTGCTACTGCCAAACCAGTCCTTTCACTGCCCAATAGGAATTCCTCATTCACCAACCAATCCTTTGATTCCTTCAATCCATCATTTCTCAATAACCTTTCCTGACATATTAATATACTGTTAGTCTAGCTATTCTGGAAAAGTAATTTGAAACTATGCCCAAAAAGTTACTAACACTCTTTAAACTAGAGATACCATTACTAGGTCTACACCCAAATTATATAGAAATAGAAGAAATAGAGAGCACTTATATAGTGTTTTATGGTTTTCAAAGTACTTTACAAACATCAACTTATTTTATCCTCAAAACAACGGTGGGTGGTAATAAACATATTATTATTATTATTATTTTATAGATGAAGAAATAGGCACCCAGTAAGTTACTTTCCTAGGATCACATAGTTAGTAAATGCTTGAGGCAGGATTTGAACTCAGGTCTTCCTGAGTTCAGTTTTTTCAAGGTTCTATTCACTGCATCACCTATCTGCCTGTAGGCAAAGAAAGAGGAAAAATGAAAATGCTTACAGCAGTTCTTTTTGTAGAGGTAAAGAACAGAAAAAGAGGGGATGTACGTCAATTAAGAAATGGCTGTACAAATTATGATATATAAACATAGTGAACATTTTTATTCTGTAAGAAATGACAAAAGGGATAATTTTAGAGAATACTAAAAAAAACTTGCATAGGATGCAGAATGAAGTGAGCAGAACCAAAACTATTTACACAATAATAACAATATTGAAAAAATGAACAACTTTGAAAGACTTATGAACTCTGATCAACACAGTTCCCGATGATAAATTTCAGAGGACTGATAGTGAAGAATGCTACCCACCTTCTGACATAGAAATGATGGCTTTAGGATTAAAATGAGCATACATTTTTTACCATGGTTAAGGAAATAAATTGTTTTGCTTGACTGTACATTTTTTTTCTTTTTCTTTTTCCAGTGGGGAAGTCAGGGAGAGAAGAGACGAAAGAAATAACTTCTTGTATAATTTTTTAAAACTATAATTTGAAAAACTTTTCCTGCTTTGGGGTCCATGAAATCTACTTATACTATTCTTTCTCCATCCTAATTACTATCACCTATTGATTCCCAGATCATTTTTCCATCTTTTTCATATACTTTAGTATTTGAATACTAAAGTTGAAGATACTGTCTTGCCTTTCAATTCATCCTCTACCATTACACTTAGTGATGTCATTATTCATGTTGATGCCTTCTCCAAGAACTTAGTCACTTAACTCTTCAACTGTCTCAACTCAACAACTTCTTCTACAGCCTCCTTCAGCTAAACAATAACAGCTGTCACTGTCATATGGAATTGTACCAACTCCAACATCTAGAATTCTGAAATGTCATCCTCTGACCACATCTTTTCTTCTCTTATCTCTGCCACTTTTCTCACTCATGACAAAAAATGATTCTTTGATATTATCATGGCATATATTCCCCTTACCTATCCTTATCTTCCCAATCATCTCTCTCACTTTGGCTTCATTTATTTTAACCTCTTCCATTTCTCCTAGCTACTGGCCTAGAATCCAATGTTTCCCTCACCTTTGAATCTCAATACCTCTATACCACCTATTATTTTCTGTTTATGCTCTAAGGATGCTGAGTTTTCCTGAGGGAGTTTCTCCTTCATCATATTCCTTAGATTCTTTTGGAGGAATGGGGGGGAGGGAATGATTCTTTTCTCTCAGAAATTAACAAATTTTCCTTTGTCACCAAATAGTTGTTTAAAGAGCTTTGTAATCTATTCAAAGATTTAATACTGATCCTTCCTTACAGTTTTAGAACCCTCTCCATTTACATATCTACTTGTGCTCTGGATTTTTATTTTTTTTATTAAAATCTTTGGTGTTCAGTTTGGGGTATTTCACCCCCTTATATTCCTCTATCACTCACTTTAGAACATCATTCTCTCTTTGCTGGTTGATACACTCCCAAGGATGATGACAAAGCTGCCTTAGCCTCCTTCCATGATAGATGATTTAGAGTTCACTATCCTGGATCCCTTTCCAGGATAGTCTATGGGGGGGCAGAGGAAGAGAAGACTGCCCCAGGTTGGATTTTAGCCCTCTTTCATTCATTTAGTACTGGTGCAGCCATACAAGCTGAGCCCCTTGCCCCTAGTTTCTTGTTAGTTCTATTCCTTCTCTGGCTGGGATAAGTTTGTATGTTTCTTTTTGAAGGGTAGTGGGAAGAAAGTTCTGGGCAGAGTTTCTGCATCTTTGGGGATCTCCAGCTTAGGCAGAAGGCAGCATACTCCAATCTCCTTCTTTCTCATTTAGATAGACTTAATAAATATCTGGTATTTGTTGTGGGGGGGGTATAGGGAGTTAGGTGTTCTTACAGAGTCTTTGTAGCAGAAATATCAGTTGTAATAGCAATGTTAAGCATAAGCCTATGGCATGGGTCAGTTTGAATATCCCTACCAGAAGTATAAAGACTAGTTAAGTGATATTGAGTGGATATTTTGAGGATTAAAATTCTCTAGAGTTTCATTCATAAAAATTTTACTTTGCAAGGATTCCCTCTTTTTTGGTCTTGTGGATTCAAATGTAATCAAATGCCCTGTATAAAGAGGGTACATAATTCCTCTTAGGGAGGGGAAAGATATGTGTTAATGGGGTCCTGGGAAAGTATCTGTCATGTTTTTGTCTTTGTGATTCTTCTGTGTTTCTTGTTTGTTGCCTATCAAAAAGCATTTGAGTCAGCACAATAAAAGGCAGTCTTAAAGGCTCTCCATCAGCAATGTCTCCCATTCATATGTTAAAATCATACAAGATTCCTTGATAAATGCAACCACAGAGATAACTTTATTCCCTAGTCCCAGGTATAAATATCACTTGAGGCATAAAACATGGCAAAGTGCTCACCAAATGTATCTGTCATGTAATTGAGGCTGACTTGGATAAAGCCCAAATGCAAGAGGGATTCCCTTATAAATGGTACCGGTCTCCAGATTCTCTTGATTGTCAATGTGATTATGCTGAATGGATTGAACCAGAAGTATCAAGGCCTCTTCAATGAGATTCATAGCAACTCAAAAGAAATTAGCCTAGTAATCCACAGAAGAAAACCATATGCATGAAGAATTCCTATTGCTCAGATTATGATATATGGTAGAAGTCCAACGAATTAATTTGCCAGCACATATATCTTAGAAAAGCAATGTATTTATATTTATTTGTATTACTCTAAATATTATAAATATAATTTTAGTGAGGGAAAAAAGGTTTTTATACTATTAATAAAATCTTTTCAAAACATTATTTCATATTTATCTCATCCTTTATAATTTCTGTTGTATACCTATATGTATGTGTGTGTTTACACACACACACACACACACACTCATACACACAATGAGTTGGGGTCAGAATTGACTAGGATAAAGAAATTAGGAACATAGCATATGAGAAACTGTTTAGCTCTTTCAGTGATGCCAAGCTTCTTCTCACTATTGTAAAATCACATTGTTGCTACTCATGTTGCTATTGCTACTGTTGTTTTTAATATTGATATCTCAATGATGCTATGCGACTATGAATCATTTCAAATGGCAATTGAAAGATGCATGGTGTTTGTAGGTTTTATCATATTAATAAAGAAGCTTAAGAAATGGTTTAAGAAAATATATCTAAGGCGGCTAGGTGGCACACTGAATAGAGCACTGGCCCTGGAGTCAGGAGGACCTCAGTTCAAATCCGGCCTCAGACATTTAACATTTACTAGCCATGTGACCTTGGGCAAGTCACTTAACCCCAAATGCCCTGCATTCCCCCTCCAAATATATATAATGTTTTAAAAAGGTCATGTCCTGAGAATGAAAGTTGGACAGGCATAGTGTATTGATCTTGTGTACATAGCATGATAAATATCCTAAAAGAAGGCTTCCAGTGCACTGGATTGGCTCCTTATGGAAAAACTGGTGAAAGAGGATGGACAAGATTTACGTGGATAAGAAGGTATGGATGAGTTCCTAGTTTCATTAAGAGCTAAGAAAACAAATACACAAATACAGGATGAAGGAGGCAGGTTTAAGCAGTTAGTTTGTCTGACTCAACATTTCTTTCCAGCCCCTTTGTACATTATTCCCTCTCCTATATTCTGTGATGCAGACAAACTGGATCACATCTCACTTTTCTTCACACTGAGCCCTCCATCTCCCACATCCATGACTCTGCACCCACCAGTCATCTACCTTGCCTAACATAGACACGTTTCTCAGCTCTGCTTAATAGAATCCTCTCTTCCTTTAAGACAAAACACGAGGACCACCTTCTTCATGATCCTTTCCTGATCCCTCCAAAAACTCTAATTTCTTCTCAAACTACTTTGTATTTAATAATTTTATATTTATTTGTTTTTTATTCTACTTATATTTATTCTATATAATTCCTTGCTGTCTTCCCCATTACGGGGTAAGCTCTTTGTGTGTAAGGATTATTTTATCAATTTGTATTTGTATCCTGAGCACCTAGCACAGTGAATAAGGTAGGCAGGCACTATCTTTTGACTTAAAAAAAATTCCCAGTGCTTAACACAGTGCTTGGCACATACAAGATTCTTAATGAATGTTCACTGATTAAATGACAATTCTGTCATACTTTAATCTGGTCAGACTACATCTTGAATATTATGTTCAGTTCTGGGTATCACATTTTAGGAAGTACATTTTCAAGATGAGGGCCAAAGTGGGCATCCAGAATGGGGAAAATGCTCAAGGCCGTATTATAGGAAGATTGGTTGAAAAAAATTCTGTTGTTTTAGCCTGGATTAGAGAAGGTTTGGGAGGTTGTCTTCAAGCACTTAAAAGGATGTTGTATGGAAGAGAGAGAAGACTAGTTCTGTTAGGTCTCAGAGGGTAGAACTACAACAATTTGTGGAAAAGTTTTAAATACTGATATATATATGTATATATATATATATGTATATATATATGTGTGTGTGTATATATATATATATAGTATTATAAGGAGAGATTTCCTAACAATTAACATTATCCAAAAAAAAATGAACTACTTTGGGAAATTATGGGTTCTCCTTGGAAGTCTTCAGGCAAAGGCAGGATGGTCAATTTTTTTTTGTGGATGCTCTGAAACTTTTTATTTTATTTTTTAAAAAGGCAACAATAATTTAGATCATCAAACAACCAGAAAGCTGAATGACCCTCCCAAACCCCAAAGCTGAGTGTTTTGTCCACAGCTCCATGCTGCTCCCCTTGCCTGGTTCTGTGGGATGTTACAGACCCCAAGAGCCTATCCTTCAGTGAGGCTGCCCCCAAACCTCTGCCTGAAGAGTGAATTCCAGTCATCTCTTTGAAAAGGTGATAAAAGGGGCCAGGGAGCCACCTCTTCTCCAGTCTCCCTTCTGGTCTAGTCTTCTCCCAAGCCTAGGAGTAACTGCTGTTTCCACTGTGTAAAGATCCATCTGGGCCCTGGAACCCATCCACCCCAGTGGGGTCACTACTTTCACAAGTGGCTGGGAGTCTCTTTTATTAGCAAAGGGTAAACAGACTCAACGAAAACCTTAAAAATATAGAAATCATATAACAAAAGTGACCACCTCAAAATCACACAAGCAGGAATGGAAAAAACCCTGAAAAATTCCAGTTTTGGTTCTGGCCTCCCCAGGCTCCCCTATCACTCCCCCTATGCTGATCCTATACTAGCTTTGTTTTTTATTTAAAATATATATATATATATATACATATATAATTGTTTAAATGTTCCATAAAATACTATTGTTCCTACTCAAACACAGATATTTCAATATGAAGAGTAACTGGTTAATACAGAAAAATGCCAGAAGCTCTTAAGTATCACAAAAGCTGGTACCAAATGAGCAAGGTGGAACCTTTACTGAATGCCAGATGTTAGGATAGGGCTTAGGAAAATGTTCCTCTGGGTCAGGTCTTCAGCTAAGTTTCTCTTTCAGTCTCCCCTCTCAACTCCCCTCAAGTCTAACCTGTCTGGATCAGAAGTAATCTAGAGTCGGGACTCTCCATGTATTCTTAAGCATGAAAGCCAAACCTTTGTTTAGAAAAAAAGACAACTCAATGCTGTTCTGATTTTGCAGAGCCAAATGTTCCTCCCTCTAGGTATCATCTGGGTTTCCAAAAACCAAACATATCATCTTTACTTCACCCAGAAGAGAGGTGAAAGTCCTCATTTATACCAAACTATTGAACTCGTAAAATGTGCATCAATCTTTTTCCCACCCATGGGAGGGCACTAAGGATTGGCCCCTGGAGTTGGCCTGCCCTTCTTGTGCAAGGAATAAAGATTTCACCTTACTAAAAAAAAATGGGGGGGGGGTTGCAATTTAAATCAAGATGACAGGAAGGCTAAATGCTAGGGAATGCTGAAGAATGAACAAACTTTTTGTCCCTCTGTGTGGAAAAGGTGACTTTTGACGGCAGATTTGGGTTCAGGCCCAGACAAGGTTACCTTCAGTTCTCAGAGGGGGACAGCACCAGGGTGGCCTGAAATGCAGCTTCTTTGAAGATGTTGTAGTCCACAAAGGTGTCATAGGAGAATCTGTGTCGATGGAGGAGATGCTGCAGGAAGTTGGTGCTCTTGTAGCTGGGGTCGCCCCAGGGCATGGCTTAACAGCTGGAGAAGACTTCTTTGTTGGGGTCATTTCAGTGGTTCTCCATGCAATGCTTCACCAGCTCCTGCTGGTCCAGATTGAGGGCTCCACAGTACAGACACACAAAGGTTTGGCATATTGCTGGGAATGGGCTGGGATGTTGGCACTACTGGGACAAACTTGGGACAGTTGCCCATTTGCTCCTGGACCTTCAGGCAGGAAGAAAAATGTGTGATCTCATCTTTTCAAGAGTCACCTTCTTACTGTAGCCCCGGTAGGGAGCCTTGTAGGACCACAGCTGCTTTTCCACATTGGAGGCTTTGTCCACTTTCTTTGGGTCAAGGGGCATTCGTCAGAGTGGGCAGAGCGAAGACGGCACCTGCAGCCATGGCTGCAAACACTCGCCACAGAACGTGTGTGTCCGCAGCTGCCGATGTCCGCTGGCCGGTGGTAGATATCCAGGCAGATAGGGCAGCTGTACTGGACCTCCAGGCTGCTCTCGCCTCCGGCGCCGGGCCCAGCCGGGGGCTGCGGGGTGCTGGCGTGGGCTCAGGCAGGGGTTGGGGTGCTGCCGCTTCTGCGCCAAGGCCACCAGGCTGCAGAACATCGCCATCTTGGGGGCGGCCCGCCCATGCCCCCCCGGCCCCAGCACGCCGGCGCCGCTTGTTCCCAATCCGCCTATTAAGCTCCAGCTCCGTCTGGGTTCGGGCCAGGCCTCCAGCCTGGATAATCAATTGTTGGTTGTCATAGTAGACACAGCTGATAAGGAGGGATTGCACCTGTGGTTTCATTGGTGTTGTAAACTCTTAAATATAGAAACTCCTTCCCAGTATGGGCATGACAATTTACATTCTTATAGAGTTGCCTAGAGCAATAGTAGTCTAAGTGACTTGCCCAGGGTGATAGAGCTTGTATGTTTCAGAGGCAAGATTTAAATTCAGTCTTTCTTACTCCAAGGTCAATCCCCTACACCACACTCCCTCTCTTGTGTTGCAGTAGGGATTCTTATTGTCTTGTCTCTAGGTTGCCAAAAATGATGCAAATGTGTTGCCTACTCCAGTTTACTGGAGATGAGGGTAGCTCTGACAGAGTCATCGTGGTCATGAATAGGTTGGCCAACCTACTGTTGATTGTGTTAGAAAACGCAGGAAATCCATTTCTAGCTTCAGAGGAAGATGAGTATATGTAAGCGGTTTCCTGAGAGTAGCAGCTATAATTGCATCCCCCAAACATGGAGAATTACCGAGAACAGAGAAAGGTTTTCCATTGTCTTTAAATTCCACCATTGTCTTCTTTTTTACTTTCTTTGGTGGTTAGGGCTATAGCCAACATACATGCCCGACTTGCTTCTGAGTTTTAAAATGAATTGTATGAGAAAATCATGTGGTCGTCCTCCAAATGGCGCTATTTCAACAGCATTAATATTTACACGTCTTTTAAATCCTCTATGGGCTAACCCCTTATAGTTATGTAGAAGCCTTTTAATCCCACCAGGCCCAAGAATCCTCCCACATGTTTTCAAATAACTGAATATTCCTCACTCTCAAAATGTAAGGCATAACCAATGAAGTAATTCTCCTGTAGTAATCTAGAGCAAGGGTCTCTAAAGTCTCCTTCTGGATAGGCAGTTACAGTCTTATTTATTGCCATTCAGTCAGCAGGAATTTATTAAGCACCCATTATGTATGTGCCTGTGCTAACTTCTGAGAATACAAAAAAAGGCAAAAAAAATTCTCTGTCATGAAGGAGTTCACATTCTAAAAGAGAAGGCAGCATCTAAATAAGCATATATTTAGTTAAAAGAGAGGTGATCCCTGAGGGGAGGTGATCCCACTCACTATGGAGGTGAGGATGGGGAAGAAATGAGGCTTGGAAAGGCTTCTTGAAGAAGGTAGGATTTGAGTTGAATGTTTCCAACGCAATTATAGTATTATCATTATAGAGTAGTCCTGCCCCAACTCTGCCAGGATCCTGTTGCTGGTCTCCTAATGCTTGTGGTTGTTCCCTGAGACTATAACCTGTCCTCAGCTTAGGCATCTGCAGGAGCTGTGCCAGCAATATTTCCCAAGCCAACCTCCCAGACCCGCCCTGGCTGCCAAAGGCACCACTTATCAGCTGAGCTTGAGGGCAGTGGCCAGTGACCAAGATTCACCTCACTTATATTTTTTCCCAAGGGGAAAGAATGAGTAGCACAGAATGAGCAGGTATGAATGGCTTCCAATCTGCATCACAGATCTCATTACATCATCTTTGTCCTCAAACATCTTTCAGACTTCCCTATTTTTGTCAAAGTAGCATCATCTTTTCAATACCTCAGGTTCTTATCCTCATTATACTTGGTTTCTGACTCAACTGAAACTGCTCTCTTCAAAGTTACCAGTGATCTGTCTCTTGATTGCCAGATCTGATGGTCTTTTCTCAATCCTTTTGGACCTCTCAGCAGCCTTGGGCACTGGAGGCCAACCTTTCCTTCTGAATACTTAGATTGAAAATTATGTAAACATATCACCCATAAAAGTTCTCATTTCTGTACTCCTTAAAAATTGGAAAGCTGATTTTTAACCTGATCAAAAGTTTTCCAAACAAACAAAAAATGTCAATGTAATTTAAACCTATTTGTTAAAAACATTAAAAAAAAAAACAGTAGCTTTTAATTGTTTGCAAGAACACCTTATTGACTTTGGGGAGTTTGGAAAGATAATATCTAAATTTTACCAAAACCCTTTGCATAATGAGTGAATGGGATTGAAAAATGATTATCATGATTTAGTAAGTAGAGCCAATGACGAACTCCTTCTACAGTGATCTTTGTCTTTGCAAGGTATCTTTTTCAGCTAAGTCAGTCATTAAAACAAAGTATTGAAATAAACTGTTTAAAATTAGAGATTCAAATTGTTCTGTCATAAATTGTTAAAAATAAGATTTTCAAAAATAGAATACATTCAATATCATTGCTCTCAACAAAATATCACTATTAACACTTATACTATTATAAATATAAAATATTTTAGTGAGGGCAAATATTTATGCTATTAAAATATTTTCAAAATACTATTTCATATTTATCTCATCATTTAAAATGTCTATTTTGTGTACATTTAAAATTATATAATTATTAACATTGTAGCATATATGTATATGCACTCTATGCTTATATATGTATATATAAGATTTTAAAAAAATAAACATATGAGAAAGCTCACCTGCTAAGTGGTGTGTTTGGCAGCCAGGGCAGAGTTTGGGAGGTTGGCTTGGGGAATACTGCTGGCACAGCTCCTGCAGATGCCTAAATTGAGGGCAGGTTATAGTCTCAGGGAACAACCACAACTTTTTAATAGGGGTGTAATGACAAAAAAACATTTTAAGACAACACAAAATTTCAAGGCTTGCAAGATCTGTTTTTTACATCATCTTTGTTTCACAGCTTTGAATTGTCTATGCGTGCCTACCTCATTCTATCTCTTTCTGAATTTACATAGAGTTTACATAGAGTAGGTAAAATCTTAATTCCTTTGTCATGACTCTTTAGGCCTCAGTGTTTTCACTTGTACTACAACATTTGAGCCTGATCAAGTTATTCTTTGGGGTTTGGGACCTATTAGTACATTTGTGCTGATTCTTGCTGTTCATTGTATAAAAAAACCGTGCAACTAAATTCACTCTAGAGTTTAGACCACCTCAGTGAAGACTATCAGTCTCAGATAGAGCCTAAGCATATCCAAATTGGAGAACATCCTGAGAACAGCTATCATACTACAAATCCTAGTCTTCAGGAATCCTAGGGGAAGACCATGCAACATGTGGAACACATGTTCTTGTATTTATGCTGACCTGTTAGTGTTTTATATAGCAACATCTTTCATCCTTCAATTCTAGTACTTGAAAGGAATGTTGGTCTGACTAAAAAATATGTGATGTACAAGTAGACGTTGGATCCAGGGCTTATTGATGTTCTGACTAACCTTTATGTGACCCTTTGGCAAATCACTTTCTTCTCTTATTCCTCTTTTATCCTTAATCTGTAAAATTGCGAGGATTGCTTAAATCCCCATCCCTGGACATCTTAAAGCAAAAGCTAATTGACCATTTGTCACTATGTTATAGAGAAGATTGGTACCTCCAGGAGAGAGTTGTAGTAGATGACCTCTGGATGACCTTCCTCCTCCAAAATACTATGATTCTATGAATAGAGATGAATGAATTGGATAGAGAGCTAAACTACTGGGTGGCTCAACTACAAGGTGACCTCCAAAGTCCCTTAAAAATTGAGATTCTACTACAACTGCAACAAATGTAGCAACAAATCCTTTTATGGTACCCCATGTTAACTATTTTCATCCTCAATCTAGTTACAGTTTTAGGGACATTTATTTAAATAATGAATTGGGTCCATTTTGGCCCATCTCTCAATGTTCTGCATCCACAATGAGACAGATTCTGGATACATTTAGTTGAATATGCCACAAGCACCTTTAAGTCCCAGTCTTGTTGACTGTGAGACAACTGGGGTAAAATTCGTCAAACCCAATGAGGAAATTGTTAACTGTGTGTTTATCTGTCTGGTGCAGTAGTGTCTGTATGTGAAATGCCCCAGCTCTCAGAGCATGCCTGCTGTCAGAATCTATTGACAACACTCTTAATCACCGAGTTCTCTGAATTTCGCTGCTTCATTCCTTCTCTCTGGTATTTTTAATATATCTTGCTCCTGCTTTCAACTCATCCACAAAACTGTCAATTTTCTGATATGCACCTCTTTCTCTGTATGCCTACATTTCTGATGGTAAGCTGATAACTCAAATGAAATATAGCTAGCATCCTAGTCTAAGAGAGTGCTTTCAACTTAACCAGCCCAGTTTTATAAATTTTTTAGTTGTCAAAAATTTTTTGGTTTCTGTACTGTAATTAACATTGCCAGTTGCTAGAGGACAAAATGAATGACTTTTGGAAGGGGAAAAATCTTAGAACTTATGATTTATGAAGCAGATAATTTATACTTTTTTTCCATTAGATAACACTATGTTTACAAGTTGCCTTTTTTATCCTCTCTTGGGTAGCCACCTAGACACTCATAAGAAGGACTTTACTTCTCTATTACTCCTTTATGGTATCACCTAATTCCAAAAAATGCCTCTTTTAAATAGTGATCACTCTTTTCCCATAGAAAAGGGAATCTTTACATCATTGATCCTCTTGTCAAGAGTTGTTACCAATTTGAGTTTTACCTGGTCAGTATGGTGACCTTCCCACCTCTCTCAGCCTTCTCTCTCCTCTAATTGGAGGGATGGAGGGAAAAGGACTTAATTCCTCCCAAAGGTTTCCTTTAGAGAGGGCTGGAACTGTATTTTGCAGTTAATTTCCCACTTTCCATCTATAGATCTATTTGGTTTCAACTCAACAGAACAAGATGCCCCCATGACTAGTATCCCTAGTGTCCCACCACTCTCCCCTTTCTAGTTTCCTTTTGTGTGTTGTCTTTCCCCCATTAGAGTGTAAGCTCCTTGAAAGCAGGATCTGTCCTTTTTCCCCATATTTGTATCCCCAGTGCTTAGCACAATGCTTGACTAATAGGTAGGTAGATGCTTAATAAGCATTTAATGAATTGACCTGAACAGAATAGAACTGATTCTAAAACAAATAAAGGTAAGAACTCTAGATTAGGAGTCAGGAAATCTGCACTATAGCCCTGGCTTTTCCATCTCTGCTGTGTGAACTTAGGCAAATTACTTAATATCTCTGGCAATCAATTTCCTCCTCTGTAAAATGAAGGGATCACTCCAAATGATCCCTAAAGTTCCTTCCTGTTCTCAAAGTTCTATGATTCCTTGGTTGCGCAGGAAGACTCATACTTTAGGATTTCATTGGCACCTCTTCAAAAGAAGACTCATAACTTTTCTCAGGCTTTGTTCATGTATCATCCATAAATGTTCTAGGGAAATATAGAGGAAAGTAATATATCTAGTGCCAATCAATTATGATGCTGGTCTTAAAATTTACTTATAGAAACACCTACTTGTTGATAAATAGTTAAGGAAGGAGACAGTAAAAAAAAAAAGTAACTGTTCAAGTCACCTTGACCTAACATATGTGATAGTTGAATCATTATAGGTGATTTTTGAAAGAATTTGGAGAATGAAAAAATGCCATAGGACTGAAAAAGGAAAAATGTCCTAATTTTCATTAAAAAAGAGACAGGATACTGCAAGCTATAGGTAGTGTTTGACTTCGTCTCTTGGCAGAAATTCTAGAACCTATTAATGTGCTAGTTAGTGATCGTCTAGTAAAGGAATTTGTGATTTAATTAAGAATTAATTAAGAATATGTGGGAATAGTCAATGTTGAAGGGGTTGTGGAAACACTAATGTGTTATTGGTGAAGCTGTGAATTGAAATTATTATTCTGGAAAGCAATTTTGAATTATGCAAAATGTCAGACCCTTTGATTTAGAGATCCTACTGCTAGCATATAGCCCAAGGAAATCATTGACCAAAAGAAAGCCTCCATATAAATCAAACTACATATTACAGCACTTTTTGTGGCAGCAAAGAATAGGAAACAAAGTAGGTAGCCAAACAAATTATGGTAGATAAATGCAATG
This sequence comes from Petaurus breviceps papuanus, assembly GCF_028583685.1. Classification (NCBI taxonomy): domain Eukaryota; kingdom Metazoa; phylum Chordata; class Mammalia; order Diprotodontia; family Petauridae; genus Petaurus; species Petaurus breviceps. The sequence continues at coordinate 40,508,124 of NW_027185764.1, read as the reverse complement.
GAATATTACTGTGCTGGGAGAAACAATGAATATGATGAATTCAGAGAAGCATAGAAAGACTTACATGAACTGATGCAAAGCGAAATAAACAGATGCAAAAAAACCCCAAACCAACCCAATATGCACAACAATTACAATCTAAATAGCAACCACAGACATGTGAAACTGAATATGAAGACCTAATCTCCCAAAGAAGAGAAACGAAAAGATGCTTCCCTTGCTCTTTTGCAGAGTTTGGGGTCCACAAGTTTGAAAAATTGCATATGACATCAGATTATTTTTGATATGTTGATTGGTTTCACTTACTATTTTCTTCTACTTTTGCTTAAAAATTATTTTTTTTAAAGCAAGGGATTGTTCTCTGTGAGGAGGTGAGGGGAAGAATATGGGGGAAATCTAGGTGGCATAAGAACATAAGATTTCAATAAAATATATTTTAAAATAAAAGAATAGATCAAGAAAGGATAAATCTCACTGGGCAGAATGGGCAGGGTTATTAGACTAGACCAGAGAATGGTACAAATACAATTTATCTAGATTCTAGCAAGGTATCTCACAAATTCTCTGATACTATTATTCTTCTGGAGAAAATCGAGAGATGTAAACTAGTTGGGAGTGCAGTTATTTGTTTGGGCCTAGCTAAATGGCAAAATGCAATGAATAGTAATTGATGGGTTGTCATCTTCTTGAAAGATGTCTCCTCTGGAAGGCCCCAAATATCTGTGCTTGGCCCTGAACATTTTTTATCAATGACTTGGATAAAGGGATGGGTAGAATCTTATTCAATTTGCTGAGAGCAAAGTAGAGGAAAGGAAGACTAGTGCATTTGACGACAGAGTCAGGGTCCAAAAAGACTTTGATGAGATAGAACACTGAGCCAGATCTAACACAATTAAATTTAATTAGGATAAGTGTACATTTTATATTTGGGTTAAAAAAAAATCAACTTTACTGAATGATTAATGATTCAAGTTTATATGGAAGCTAAAAGGGCTAAACGAAAGTTTAAGATGAGTAAAGTAAGGTAGAGGTGGGAATGGAAAACCATTCCAATTTCTTTGTTGAGAAAACCCTAAATGGGGTCATGAAGGGGCAGAAATGAACTACAACAACTACAAAAATGAGGTGGGGTGCTTAAAATGAGGTGATAGTCATATAGTTCTTCTCCCATATCTGGGACGTTATATTAATTCTATAAAGTACATTTTAAGAAGGATATTGAAGCTGGCAGAGGAAGATAATCAGGGTGGCAAAGGACCTTGAGATTACATCATATGATTATTGGCTGAAGGAATAAATGATGCTTTATGGTAGCTGTGTTCAAGCGTGTGAAGGACTACAATGTGGAAACGGGTTTGAGTTTGTTCTACTCAAGCCCAGACAGCAAGACCAGGAGTAATGGGGAAAAGTTTCAGAAGGACAAATTTCAACAATATTAGGAAAAAACTTTCTAAGAGTTAGAGGTATCCACTTACAGGAGCGAAGATAGCGGAGTAAGCAGTGAATTGCTATGACTTTCCCATATTTGCCTCCAAACAACCATAAAATAGCACCCCAAAACAAATTCTGGAACAGCAGAGCCAGCAAAAAGATGGAGTGAAACAATCTTTTAGCCCATGAAACTTGAAGATCAGCAAAAAAAAAAAAAGGTCCATCTCACTTGAGTGAAAGGGGAGTACAGTCCAGGATGGGAAGCATCCCAGCAAGACAGGAACAAGCCCCACCTCAGCAAATCAGTGGAAGATCCTGAGCTCCAGTATCGTGAAGCAGGTAAATGCCAAAGCCAGGACACCCTACATGGCTCAGCATAGCCAGGGAACCAGCTGATTCCAGCTCTGAGAACCAACAGGTGCTTCAGCATAGCCCTGGGCCAACAGGCATCCTCCATTGGTCAGCTCCATGTGCTTCAGTGTAGCCCCAGGGAAACGCAGAAACACCCCAGTGGGACTCAGCATGAGCAAGATACCACTAAGACTCCAGACTAGCACCAGGAAAGTTGCCAGAACCCTGCAGCCTCCAGCAGCACCAGACACCTCTTACCCTACCACTTCAGTGTGACACCAGACACAAAGGTGCCCCAGGGGCCTCAGGGCAACTTCAGCACAGCATCAGGAAAACAGCTAGGGCCTGCAGTCACTGGCATAAGAAGCCTGAGATGGTGCCCCTTCCACACCCTGGTGCTGAGCTCAAATTTAAAAGAATGGAAAAAGGCCAAGGGTTAGAGGTGTCCAAAAGTGGAGTGGGCTGTTGGTTATATTAATAGAAGGAATATTCATTCAGGTATTGGTTAGATTCAATGGTGTCTGAAGCCTCTTCCAAATCAAATTATTTGACTTTGTGAATTTCTATAATGTTTCACTTTATATATGTGGAAATCAGAGTTCAGAAAAATTACACGATTTGTCTAAGACCACATAGCTAATAAATGTAAAGTCTAGGTGTCTTAAGTCCTGATTCAGTATTTTTTTCCCACTATGTCACATCCCTTGACTATTCAATTAGTAAGTATACAGAAAACTTACTATATGCCTACCCCTGTTCTTACTTTCCCTCCATGTATTCTGCAATCCAATGACATTGGCCTCCCTATGCTCCTCACACAAAACTCTGCTAACTTTGGAGAGTTTTTACCCCCCCCCATATTTGAAATGTTCTCCTACATCATCTCTCCCTCCTCACTTCCCCTTCTTGGAATCCCTATATTCTTTCAAGTCTCAGCTAAAACTCACCTTCTGCAATCAGCCTTTTCCAGTCCTCCTCAGCTTTAGTGCCTCCCTCTGAGGCTGTCCGCAGTTTAGCCTGTGGAGGTCTTGTCTTTATGTAGTTGTTTACATGTCATCTACTCCATTGGATGGCAGACTCTTTACAGACAGGGCTGGGATTTGGGGTTTGTTTTCATTTTGCCTTTTTTTATATCACCATCACATAGCACAGTGCCTGACAAATAATAAGCACTTTACAAAAGCTGGTTAACTGATTGATACCATTCCTGCCCATGAAGAGCTTGGAAACTATTGAGGCAGTTTGGGACAGTGAGTGGGAAGAACACTGACCCTGAGGTCTTAGAACAATAGGTAAGGTTTGAAATCTCACCTATCACTCATTTATATGTATATGTTCATGTATGTATATACATACATGTGAATATGTTTATATATAGGGATGTATATATAAACACATGTGTACATATATGTCTGTATATGCATAAATACATACAATCTTATGTATAAAACATAGATATAATCTATAAATAGATATGATATATAGCTATAGGTATAAAATATAGATTATATAACTTTTATATTCATATAACTTTGGGCAAATTACTTTACCTCCCTGGGCCTCAGTTTCTTGGCTGCAAAGTGAGGGTACTAGATAATTCCTGAGGTCCCTTTTAGGTCTAAATGTAAGATATTGTTTTTCTAAAACCTGGCATTTTTATAGCACTTTAAGTTTTGCAAAACATATTATATATGACATCTCATTTGAGCCTCACAACACTGCGAGGTGAGCCCTGAAAGTGTTATTTTTAGATCCTTGTATTCATCAGAGTAGCGAAATCTTTCACAGTTGATTATTCTTACAATATTGCTGTCACTGTGTACAATTTTTTCCTCATTCTGCTCACTTCACTTTGCATCAGTTCATATCAGCATTCCTAGGTTTTTCTGAAACCATTCCCCTTGTCTTTTCTTATAAACAATAGTATTCCATCACAATCATATACCACAACTTGTTCAGCCATTCCCCAATTGATGGGCATCCCCATCAATCTCCAACTCTTTGCCACCATGAAGAGTTGCTAAAATATTTTTGTACATATAGGTCCTTTCCCTTTTACTTAAATCTATTTGGGATATAGACCTAATAGTTGTATTGCTGGATAAAAGCTATGTGCAGTTTTATAGCCCTTTGGGCATAGTTTCAAATTTTTCTTCAGATTGGTTGGACCAGTTCACAACTCCACCAACAGTGCCTTAGTGTGACAATTTTTCCACATGCCCTCTAGCATTTGTCATTTTTCATTTCTGTTATGTTAGTCAATCTGATAGGTATGAAGTGGTGCCTCAGAGTTGTTTTAATTTGCATCTCTCTAATTCATAGTGATTTAGAGCATGTTTTCATATGTTTATAGAAAGTTTTTTTTATTTCTTCTTCTGAAAATTGCTTGTTCATATCCTTTGACCAATATCCTTTGTCAGTGACTCTACTGGAATGACTCTACTGTAAGTATGATTATATCCATTTTATATATGAAGAAACTGAAGTGTAGAGAGATTAAATGATTTGCCTGTGGTCATATGGCTAGTCTCAGATGTGGGTTTAGAAGCCATTTCTTCCCGACTCCAAACTTAGATGTCTTTTGACTACATCTCCATTGTTTTTCCTCTAGAATCTATGGCAATGAGAAAAAAATCAAGTGCTAAAGTGTGTGGTGTAGCCAATTCTTTTTTATTTAGTATTTTATTTTCCCTAGTTACATGTAAAAACAATTTTAACATTCATTTTTAAAACTGTGAGTTCCAAATTCTCTCCCTCCCTCCCCACCCCAACCCCCCTTTGAGAAGGCAAGCATTTTGTTATAGGTTATACATATGTAGTCATGCTAAACATTTTCATAATACTCATGTTGTGAAAGAAAACAGACAAAAAAAAAGAAAAATAAAGAAAGTAAAAAAAGTAGGCTTCAATCTGCATTCAGACACCATCAATTCTTTGTCTGGGGATGAATAGCATTTTTCATCATAAGTCCTTCAGAGTTGTCTTCAATCATTCTATTGCTGAGAATAGCTAAGTCATTCACAGCTGGTCATCCTACAATATTGCTGTTACTTTGTGATGTAGCCAAATTTTTACCAGCTCCAACTATCCTTTCATAATAGTAAATTAAAATAAATTCTCTAGCCTGACCTCTCTCAGTAATTCAAGGGGTGGAGTCCAGAGGCTAAGGAGGAGAATAAAGAACTTGATGAAAAGGAGAATCATAGGATCATAGGTTGAGAGCTGGAAGGGATCTTCTACCAGGGGTGGGGAACCTGCAGCCTCAAGGCCAAATGTGGCCTTCTAGGTCCTTGGGTGCAGCCTTTTGACTAAGTCCAAGTTTTGCAGAACAAATCCTTTTATTAAGAGGATTTTTTCTATGAAGTTTGGATTCAGTGCAAAGGCCATACTTGAGACCACATGTGGCTAGTTTTCTCACCCCTGTCTAGACCATCAAAAAAGTAATAGTCAATTTGCCAAACTTACAGGTTTCATGACGTGAGGATCTTTCGTGGCATGAGCTTTTCAGATCGGTAAAAATTTACCAGGGACATAGAAATCCTGAAATAAACAATATTTCCCCAAAGTTAGGAGAGAAGAAGCATAGTATGTTTTATAGGATGGAGCCTTTAAAAAGTTTTAAGATTATTATTTTTTCTAAATGCTATAAGCCCAGCAAAAGCTAGAGTGTCTATAACATTTACTTGGAGCTAGAGGAGAGGGGGTTGTGATTTCATATGTAATTTTTTTCCCAATTTTTTCTACCAGGGCATTTTTTACCCTAAGGATATAGTCCTTCATATTTCACACTAGAAACCATTTCAGTTCAGATAACTATAAGAGAAAGAAAGACATGTAGGGTAGGATCCTAAAAACTCAAGAGAATTTATATGAACTTCTCTAAGAACTCATATAACAATGCAATCATAACAGAACTCACCAAGAGGATTATAGCCAGCAAACCTAGATTTTCCTGTTCTACAATGACTTAAATAAAGGACAGAACTGAAACATTTATTTAGACACCAAAAAACCTAATCCCAAAACCAGTAAGCCGATTCCATCATAGTACCAAAGATATTCAGAAGCCATAAAAACACTAAGAGCCTCAGCATCCTTCAGCCTTCCCACAAACTAATGTAAGATCGGTATCTACTCAGGAGCCTATCTGACTCCTTTCTGAGTGTCTTCTCATACCATCTTGCTAGCTCTGGCTCCCTGCTTTCTGTATTTTCTGTTTCCCTTCAACAAACTCCTCCCACCACAGGCTCCATGTGACTACATTTAGCCTGTTAGGGGGAAGGTTTTATGTTCAAAGCAGGAGAGGTCTTCAAATTCCCTGCTAGGTCTATTAAGGTGCAGGGAAGATCTTCAAATTCCCATTCCCATTATAGTATCATACAGAAACAGCATATATAAATAAAGCAAAGGAAAATTGAGGCTATAATCATATTATGCAAGGTAAAAATTAAAAAGGGTTCACTAATGAATTGCTTTATCTTAGAGTTTACAGTAAAGCAAGAGAACAACTGAGTGAAATGAGCTCTCTGTTTCAAGTCAAATTTTTTCTCTCAATTTCCTGATAATTTTTTAAGAATTTGGCAACATGTTATGTATATCAAACTACATCTTGACTTTGGTTCAGTCTGACATAATTTATCTCTTGCTCCTTCACCATCTCATGGCTCATATGTTGCTCCTGGTAACTCTACTGGCTTACTTCCACCATCTGCCTCCTCTGCTCCTACTCAAGGGCTACTGAACATTGTTGGAGTCAAAAAACTGGGTCAGCTGAGTTCCCTACTCATATATGTCATCAAATCTAATCTGTACCTTTCTGCTGCAGGGAATATTTTTTCTCTGTTGTCCCTGAATAACTTTATCACAGTCCACATGGCAGCCCTTCCGAACCTTTTTTCCCCCTCTTCTCAAATTCTACCACCTCATCAGAGGAACAGGCTTCCTCCTTTATTGAGAAAATAGGGACAATTTACCATGAGCTCACTCTGCTCTATTATGCCAATGCTCAAAACCTCTTTACTTCATTCTCCTTTTGTCCTCTTATGCCTCTGTCTGTGAGGAAAAAGTGGTCCTTTTCCTCACCAAGGCCAACCATTTTACTTGTGCCCTTAACCTCTATCCCTCTGAATCCTTCAGGACTTTGCCTTTTTGATCATTGCTTTCTCTATAACATCTTCAGTTTCTTTTTTTCTGGTTACTTCTTTGCCTTCAAAGGTCTCCTCTGCCGTTAAAAAATGTACTGGACCTTGCCATGCCCTCAAGCTATGATGTATAATTTGTCTAACTTTTATAGCCAAATTCTTAAATATTGTTATCTCTTCTGATTACCTTCATTTTTCTCACCTCCATCTGGACTCTTTAATTAAAACTGCTCTCTCCAAGATGACTATCTCTTACCTATTAAATCCAATATCTTTTTTCCCATCTTTATCTTACTTGACCTCTCTTTAATATACCCCAAATGGGCCACAGTATCTCTGTAAGCCTACTCTTCCTCTAAACTTTTTTTAATTTCCATTAAGGGTACCATGGTCCTTCTGGTCACCCAGGTTCACAATCTCTGAATCATCTTTGAATCTTTCCTCTCCCACACTTTGCTTACCGAATCAGTGGTCAAGTAGCATTAATTCTTCCACATCACATTCCACTTTCTTCTCTCTAATACAAACATTTTTTACCTTTCAAGTGGACCAAATCATTGAAAGTTGCCTAATTGGCCTCCCTGCTTCCTTTCTAATAACTCTCCAATCTTTTCTCTATGTTGTTTCCCATTGAATGTATCTAAAACACAGGTCTTACCTGTCACTACACCACTCAAAAATATCTCTTGAGTCTTTATTGCTTCTAGGATAAAATACAATAATCTCACACTAGTATTTAAAGCCTTATAAATTTTCACTATAGTCTGCTTCTCTGGATTTGTTTTATATTACTTCCTTTCTTACAAAGTATGATCCAGCCAAACTAGTCTAGTAGGTGTTCTCTGAATTCAATATGGCACCTTTCATCCTTATGACTTAGATCTGGTAGACCCCTCTACTTGGAATGCACTTCATTTTTAACCCTGCCTCTTAGTATCTCCAGCTTCCTTCAAAGTTCACCTCATGTGCCACCTCCCTTGGAAAGCCTTTCCTGATTCTCCCCCACACCCAAAGTTATTAGTGGTCTCTCACCTCAAAATAAATTTTGTTGTTGTTGTTGTTGTTTTTGTATTATTATGTATACATGTTGAATGTAGTAGTAGAACCTAAACTTCTTGGGTGCAGGAACTATTTTGTTTCTGTCTTCATATACCCAGTACTTAGCATGACATCTTCCGCATGGTAAGCATTGGATAACTATCTGTTGAAGCAAACTGAACTCTCAAAGTTTTTTACTTCTATCAAGTTTTTAACATATTCTTATCTTTTATTGTAATCATTGGCAAATATATCTTACCTTTCCTACTCTGTTAGTTGAATAAATCAATGAGTTTAATTCCGAAAAATATTTTATTTCATGGTAGAAAATAGAAGGTAAGCTCCTTGAGGACAGGGACCATTTGAATTTTGGGACTCCTTAGTTTTTGTCTCTGGAATTCCCACATCTCACACAGTACCTTGTATATAACAGATGCTTGTTCAGTTGAGTTAAGTAGGATTGTTACCAAAGAAAGTCCCGATTTCATATTCTACCTTCACCATAGAAAGGAAGATTTAATATGCTCATAGGGATCCAAAAGCTATTCTTCTTAGAAATTATATTTAGGAGACAGTCCATGTGCCTAGGTTTCAACATTTACCATTTACTTGTCATTCTGCTGTAGGTAAAGTGCTTCACATATTGCAGGTTCTCCATAAATGTTCCTTGAATAAGTGAATTAGCAAACTGGCACCTCATATGCTGGCATGTTTACCTATGATTATAATAAGAATTAGAATATGTTTTTAAAAAACTTGATAGGAGTAAAAAGGGCTATGAGAGTTCAGTTGACTTCAACAGATATTTATGAAATGCTTACCATGTATAAGATGCCATGGGGTCACAAGCTTTAAGTAAAGAGAGATGTAGAATGTATTAGCAAGAACATTGCTTTTTGGAATCAGAGGACTTGCTTTGTAAATCAGACAAATCATTTAACTGCTCTACCTCAGTTTCTCAGTTATAACATGAGATGTTTGTACTTCCAAGTTCCAATTTTAAATTCTATAGTCTTTAATTTCATTATTGTTTCTCACTCATTTTTTGAAGAAAACCAATGGCATCATAGATTGTTTTAACTTTCATGTAAATTGGATTTAAGGGAGTCTCCAAGAAACTGTAGCATGCATGGGGTCCATGCCCTCATAAAAGCATGTTGGCAAACAGGCTAAACCAGGTTGAGGGTAATCCACAGAACTCAAACCTTTTGGTGAATTAGGGGATGTCTATCCTGAGCATGTGAAGACTTCCCCTGGTGGAATGGGAAGATGAGAACAATTTGTTCCAATGATCAGGAAGGCAACGGAAACAGGAGCCATGGAGCACTTAGAGCTTGTTCAGAAACTGAAGATGCCAAGGTCATTCACTGCATCCTGAGTCATTGCCAGTCATCTTAACTTTTGTCTTGCCACTGGACTTCTATGACTCTGGAAGAGAGAATGAGGCAGATGACTGTGCAACATTGCCTCTGCCTCATTTAAATGTATAAATATTAAGCAAATTATGTGAAATAAGCCCATAAATTTTGGGAGAGCCTAGGTGAGAGGTTCTGAGAGAACATACTAATCCCTGAATTCCTGTGGTGTTGAGAGCAAAAGTAATTCTCTGATAAATTAAGGCGTATCCTAACTGGACAAATGGAAAAATTCACTTAACACTGGATGATTTTGAAATGAGAACAGACCTACTGAACATAATTTCACTCCAGAGGCTTTTATTCATACATTTCATTTAATAGAGCAGGCATAGCCTGTCTGATTTATTGATCTAGCCAATGACCATCTTGTATTAAGCCAATAAGAAAAAGTAGAAGTGACTGAAAGGAAAAGTTAATGATAAAAGTGTTCTGTCACTCTTATTTCCTTTGGTATCAGAAAATTGTGTCCATGAGAACATACCCAGATTTTCATTAAATTTTCATCGGAGAATGAGAATATCAAATTTTTTGATAAACATTTCTGTTTAATTTGAATCTTCAGTAGTTTTGTCACATTTCTCAGTCTAGATAAAAAAAAGAGAGAGGAATAATAAAATATTCATTAACTGCACTGAGACCCATTTATACTGGATGGTCTCTAGAGGGTAGATTTCAAACCCATAGCTGGAGTGGCCTGTACAAAACATGCAGTAATACTGATACAGCTTGTAGTATGAAGAATAGTAAATGAAATCATCACTATTATTAGAAGAGAAAGATATCATCCATTGTGTATCAAGTCAGATACTGAAGCTCACTAATTTAGTCTAGGAAAGGGATAAAGGTTACAGTTGTTGCTGGATTATCATTCAGGTACTTTCTGGATCAGTAATAAAGTATAAGAAAATTGTATTGAACCATTACAAATTTTGTTCATGAAAGGAGAGGAAACTCTTCCTGAAATTCCTTTCCCTCTCCCCTCCCCCTACTATTACATGGGATTAAGGTATTTATTTGGACATACTTGCACATAGAAAATATACCAGATAAACATTTGTTTCCAACATGGCACAAAATTACAAAAGTTCAGCCCATTGACCAAGCTATTGTAAATCTTATCTTAGTCAAAGGGCCTGTTATGTTGTGATTCACCAACCAAAAGCAGACACATGTTCTCTATTTCCTCCAGATGGAAGGAAAATTCACGGGCACTCCAACATTGCCCAAGAAAGTAGGTCAAACAGATTTGGGATCTCCCAACACTAACTTTCTTTCTTTCTTTTTTGTTTTTCCTTTAAAAAAAGTTCTCAGACTTTCAGGGGTAGAAAACACTTTAGAGAACACTGTTACTCCTTCAGATAAGTTGCCATTACTTCGTGAACATGATTTCGCTTTCACTTCAACTCAAATTTGTATTTATCAAGAAAGATCCATGTAGCCTCTCCAATAAATTTCAATATTCAGCTCTCTATAACAACAACAACAAACCTCTGTAAAATATTACAAACGGATTTAAACATCATGTGTTCAACCATTATTCTTCTATTTTTCGCAGGAGCCATTTATGTGCAAACAAGGTGTTTGATTTAAAGAATATATCTATATCTATATCTATATTTATATCTATATATATTTCTTGCCATATGCAGCTGCTTATTTTTTTTCCTTTTCATGAATCTTTTGTTTGGGCTACCACAATCATCAGCAGTGAACATTATCATGATACCACAGAGAATTAGGATGTGAAAAAATAAGAATTTAATAAGAATTGTATTGGTGAGGACTAAGCAGAAGGAGAAAGATTGTTGTGAAACAAAGATCCTTCCTTGTCTCTAGCATTAAAAAGGAGAAGGGCAATAATACATGATATAAAGGCAGAATGATTTCAAAACAGTACACTTTTGTGTTTGTGTTTGTTTTTTTCTATTTCCATTGAAGCTACTCCTTGATGGGATACTCTGTATGAGTCAGGGTACTGATATAAAACTATACTTATCACTTATTTCACACAGAAAGAATAGAAGGGTAGGTAGATGCTATACACTGTTGGGATCATAGAAAAAAATGAGTACCCGTAATATCATATTGTATTCTGAGAGCAAAAGAATGGTATGTCCTTTTAAGTAGACATCTTTATACAGCTGCAAGTACATCTGTGTGATTTAAGTCTATTCCTTCCTAGTTGCATTATGTCATACAAATCTGTAATCATGCAAAGGGCCTATCAGGTTACATTTTGAAAGTATTGTAGTGGTAATTACACGAGCAAATCCTAGAAATAATGAAATTGATGAAAAGGCCATGTCACTACTTTGAAAACATCCTGCTTTAATCCACATGTATTTGTGGATTAAACAGGCAACCACTGTTAAAACTTTATTCTCTTTTTCTTTATGAAGTCAGATCCCTCTGGGACAGTCCTATATGAATTCATTGTCCACTCAGTGAAATTCTTCTCTGTGTCCAGAGGACTCTAAAATTGGTGGCAGAGGTACTTTGGATATTCACAGAGAAAAAGAATCATTGGACTGTGGTCTTCCAGTTATGTTTAATGGTCTAATTTCATGTGAAAATATAGGTGCAAGCTCAGACATATTTGGATATAAACATCTGGGAAGTAGATGCCTGATTAAACAATTTTCAGACCTCGGAAGAAGTGGAAAAATTATTCTTGAAACCATGTTACAAAAGCGATGTAAAACTGATCACATGAGCAAAATGAACAACAAAGTGTTTTCAGCAAACCGACTTTAAAAGAAAATGGTTCTCAATATCTTGAGTTACATGTAAACATTACATCTTCCATAATATAACAGGTACAAATTTCACAAATGGGTGGATCATGAGTTTATAATAAATAAACCATGGCAATGTCCTATGGAGAGCAAAAAGTATACTAGAGGTCATTTATTGACAGGTGACAATGAATAATAGCTTCTAATAAGGGTTTTTAATAATAAATGATATTTATAGGGAATTTCATTGATAAGAGAATTCCTGGATGGGGAAAATCTCTCTACAAATGGTGATTGACACCTTCTCTGCAATTTAGAGCATTAGCTAAACGGAACAGTGGTTTCAGATCCCTGGACTACATATTGACAGAACACCTTAAATTAACATTATTTATGTTAAATTGTATTTTAAAATTTATTTTGCTAAATTTCCAATTCTACTTTATTCTCATTGGGCAGCCAGGAATTTTTGCAGGTTGCCTTGAGTTTGACACTTCTCAGAGCACTAGAAGATAAGAAAATGCTCACAATGACCTCACAGACAGTATATGTCAGAAGCAGGACTTGAATCCAGATTTTCCTGATTCTGAGGCCAGGTCTCTTCCCATTATCTAACACTGCTTCTCATCAGAATTGTCAACATGGATATTTATGTTGCATTTTAAAGTTTACAAAGAACTGTATGTATGCTATCTAAAATGAGGCCCATAACCACTTTGTATAATTAACACAAATGTTATTATTATTTCCCTCCAAATTTAGAGATGAGAATGAAGATCATAGAGGCTCTCTTATTTGCCATCATATAACTAATATCAGAAATTATATACCACTAGGTCCAAGAGACCACACTGCCTCTATTACATCCAAGAGACCTCATTCTGTAAAATCTGTTCTTAATCTTTTAAATTTTGCTTATAACTTTATACCTTTTTCTGAAGTCAGTCCCAATAGCATTTTTTAAAAAATCTTCATACATTAGTATGTTAATTGTACAGACTAGGAAATTGGTATTAATGTTGCTTTGCATATAAAAGTAATCCTGGAATCAATTTTTCAATTTTATTTAAAAAATTAATTTAGTTTAGACATTGAATTGGTTCTAGGTTTTTGTTTTCTTTCCCTTTCTCAAAAAAAGAGTCTATTTTCATTCAAAATGAAACCCTAACCTTAGCAAGAAAACAAATATTCAATTGAACAGTAATATTTAAAATCATGAATGTGTTTTTTGCTTGTACTAATAACTTTTCATTTTTCCAAGCATTTTTAAATTGCCAAGTGCTTTCACATTCAACATCTTATGTGATCTGTACAACAGCCCTGGGAAGTCACTACTGCAGAAATCAGTGTTCTTGATTCTCAAATGAGGAAATGGAAGGCCATGGGCAGTTACCTGACTGTTGTCCTGCTTCACATAAACAGCAGCAAAACTGACCATCAAAATGACAAGTATGATACTTTTTCTACTATACCTTGTTGGTAAAAACAACCCTCCTTGATGGGATACTTTGTAGGAGTCAGGGTATTAATGTCACTTATTTCACACAGAAAGAATAGGCGGGTAGATGCTATACACTGTTTGGTTCATAGAAAATGTGAGTACCAAAAACCCCCCAAATCCTGAAAATCAAATAGATTATAATTTTTTTAATTAAGAAAATCTAGTTTTAAAGCAATTCATTAAGAAGAAGAAGACTATATTACATCCATGTAGACTCACTGAGGCTTGCAATTCACCCGGTGAGTGAGGCAGGTTGTGCAAATACTATTAAGTCTATTTTGTAGACAAAAAACATCAAGGCTAAAGAGGGTACAAAAATCACCCATGATGACAGAGCAAGTAAATGTTGAAAGCAGACTGCAAATCAAGGTATCTTGAGTTACCCCAAATACATCATCCATTCTGTTATAACTCTTTGCTTTTCAATACAGTTCTTTCAGTTAGGTGGCACAGGGGATAGAGCACTGGGCCTGGAGTCAGGAAAGCCTGAGTTCAAATCTAGTCTTAGACACATACTAGATGTGTGACCCTGTAACTTTTGTTTGCCTCAGTTTCTTCATTAGTAAAAAAGGGATAATAATAGCATCTACCTCCTAGGGTTGGTGAGATGAAAAGACATAATCATCATAAAGTGTTTAACATAGTTCTTGGCACATAGTAAGTGCTATATAAATGTTAACTAATATTATTATTAATTGTTATTACTATTGTTATCATTTCACTCACAAGTTAGAAAAAAGAGCCAGAGTGAAATGAGGGGGAAGGAACCTTGACTCAGAAGTCAGAGGACATGGCTTAAATCCTGCCCCTAATATTTACCTGCATAACCCTGAGCATATCCCTTAACATCTTTAGGTCTCAATTTCCTCTTCTGTAAAAGGGGAGCAGTGGTAGTTGGACAAAATGATCTCTAAATATCTTCCAGCACTAGATCTATGATCCCAATTTCTGCTTTGTGTCAAAACAGGCTATTTCAAGGGAGTGCTGGAAATTTTACTTTTAAAAAATCAAAGCAAATAATTTTGTCGATTTAATTTTCAAAATAAAATGATACAGCATGTATCACTTTTTGTGAACCATCTTCTCACTAGCAGAGCAAACTAAAAATTATATTCTATCATGACTCCTCAGAGGCTGGGAACCACAGAAGAGCTGTATGGTTGTTGTGAGCTCTGAGCTTAAGAGCAGCTTTAATAAATCCCCAGAAGGCCAACTCTCCCCAGTCCAACTTAGAATGGTCTAGTTGGCAATTAACCAGGGCGAAACATTTCCACCTTGCTCTAATTTATATAATAATTACCAACTTTGTACAACTATGCATATCTGTCTATGAGTCTCTCTGGCTCTCAAGCATAAGAAAAACATAGCATCATAAAGTGACCTTAACGATCAAACACAGCAACCCTCTTATTTAATTTAATTTAATTTTATAGGTGAGAGAAATGAGATCCAGAAAAATCAGTTGATTTACTCAAGATCACACAGGTAGTCAGAGGAAGAACCAGGACTAAAATTCAGGTCTCCTGACTGTCCCTTCCATGCTTTTTCCACTGAATTGTTTTACTCTGCCTCCTAACCCTTTTTTAAATTTTAACCTAAACAACTTTAAGTTTCAGATTTCAACTACAAGTAGATTGTAAGGGAATATTAGAGATGGCTTCCATTTCTAGTCTGACAGGAAGGGAGTGGGGATTTTTAATTCCACTTAGAAATGTTACAAAATTATTCAAATTTACAAGAATAAGCACCATTTCCCAATTAATAAATGGTCAAAGGAAGTTTTCAGTGGAAGAAATCCAAATTCTCAATAGCCATATTTTAAAAAAATGCTCCAAATCACTGATAAATACAGAAATGAAAATTAACATAGTACTGAGGCTCCACTTCACACTTATCAGATTGGCAAAGATGACAAAAAGTGAAAATGACAAATATTGGAGGGGTTATAGGAAAACAAGCACATTATTGTGCTGCTGTTGGATCTGTGGATTGGTACGATCATTCTGGAAAACAATATGGAACTATGACCCCCAAATCACTAAATTATTCATACCCTTTGATCTAGAAATACCACTACTAAGCCTATACCACAAAGAGACCAAAAAAAGAGGGAAAGGACTTATAAGTACAAAAATATTTCTAGCAGCTCTTTTTATAATGGCTAAGAAATTCAAACTAAAGAACTATCTGTCAATTATGGAATGACTGATTAATGGTATATTAATTATGTTATATATATATATATATATATTATGCCATAGGATTTGATAAAAGGAACAATTTCAAAGAGACCTGGGAAAGCTTGTTTGAAGTGAAGTGGAATGAAGTGAGCAGAGGAGGGGAACAATAAAAATATAATAACAACCACGTAAAAACAAACAACTTTGAAAGACTTAACAACTCTGATGAATGAAGTGACCAACAATGATTCCAGAGCACTGATGATGAAATACACTATCCATATCCTGCCAGAAAGGTGATGGACTCAAAGTGAAGATTATGGCAAGTATTTGTGGACATTGCCAATTCAGGAATTTATTCTGCTTGACTATGCATATTTATCAAGAGAGTTTCTTCTCCCAATGGGGTCAGAGAATGGGAAAGAGAGAAAAAATTCTTGTTAATCAAAAAGAAATGAAAATTCAACAACAAGAAGAAATCTTAGAAACAAGGTAGTGTTGCAAAATGTAAAAAGTGATGTTCTAGTTCCAGCTCTATCATGATCAGCTATTAGACAACTTGGGAAAATTCATTTACTTCTCTGGGCTCCTGTAAGATGAAGGGTTTATACTAAAAGGTGCCTTCCAACTCTAACATAATATGAATTTGATTAAAAATTGAACTATAAATGTCAGTCTTTATTCTTCCCATCGAATGAGCAATTAGATTAGGAGTACTTAGAAATTCCAAAAAAGGTCTCAGTAAAATGTACTAAAAACGCAAACTAGTAGAAGCTTCAATTAGAACTGAAAAACTGAAATACTGCATGGTATAGACAGTAACACACACAGAGACACAAACACATATATGATGTGTGTGTGTAAAAGGAAGGAAACTCTGTGGGCAATCTATGTGTTGGTTGAAATTCTGTGATTTTTCACATAATGAGAACAATATCTGTACTGATTATATTTTCTTTTGTCCCCTTGTTCAAGGGAGGAAATAGCTAGTTAACAAAGTGATTAATGGTAGTATCAACAGAATACCAAAAACAAAATCTTCAGTTAGTAGATTTCCCCAAAAAGGAAGAGTAAGATGGCATATCTGATGAGAAAGCTTAATTCAAAATACATACATAAGCAAATTCCAAAACATTTGTAGTCACATTCTGGGATAGAAGGCACCTTTTTCTTTTTTTTTAATAAAGAATATTTTTTATTATTTGATTATTTTTAGTTTTAAACATTCATTTCCACAAGATTTTGAGTTACAAATTTTCTCCCTATCTTTCCCCTACCCCCACCCCGAGATAGCAAGCCTACTGAATACCCCTTCCCCCAATTTGCTCTCTCTTACATCCCTCCCCCATAACCCCTCTAAAACCTTTCTCTTTTTGGTGTCAAAAGGGAAAGAGTACCCTAAGAGAGAAGTGTGACCAAGCTAGACCTAGGAATTATAGATACATAGACAAGCTTAGGGAAATTAAGGCCATTTAGTGTAAGCCTAGGTATATTTCATTTATATGCATTTATAATTGCCTTACCCTGGTATTACTTCTGAATTTTAATATTCCTAGAAATCTTGTGATTAATGAAGATTAATTCGTTACACTAGTAAAGCATTTGAGAGTTCTCCAATCTTCCACATATGTTATCATATTCAATGTCAAAAGTAAGTTAAGATGTATCTAGAGGGCAGTACTGGATAGTTCACTAGGCCTGGAGTCAGGAGTTCAAATCCAATCTCAGACACTTAACTCTGTACAAATCACTTAACTTTGTTTCTCTGTTTCTCATTTGCAAAAGGACCCGGAGAAGGAAATGGCAAACTATTCCAGTATTTTTGCCAAGAAAATTCTGAATGGGGTCATGAAGAGCTGGATGCGATTGACAACAATTGAAAGACAGCAATGATGCAGACATTATTATCCCCATTTTACAGACAAGGAAACCAACCACAGATTGATTCCCCTCAGAGTGTATTTATTTCTTAATACATACATCTCACTTGACTCAGATAAATCATGAGATTAGACTGAGATGAGAGTGCTAATAAGTGTCAGAGATAGGTCCAGTATCCATTCTTCTATACAACTTTGTTTTTCTCCTTTTATTTTAAAAGAAATTTCTTATTTTGACCATCTTTTATTGAAAGTACTATCAAACTACAACTATGCTATGAAAATCATGAAGGAAATTCACTCATAATTTCACTAAGCAGAAATTTAATTTTTCTATATAATCCTTAAAATGTTTCAAGTAGATTTCCACTTAGGTTCAGTATCCCCATACATTAAGACAAATGAAAGTGAGCAAACAGATCTGTACCTGGGTACCAAAGTCTGTAACATCATTGGTCATAATGATTTTGCCAAGAATTTTTTGCATCTGCACAAAAAAAAATGATGAAATTTGAATCTAAGGCTTCTATATCAGCTAAATATTTGTACTTATTTGTTTCTCTCGGTTTCAGGATTTTCTGATTATATTTCACTGATCGTGTAGGCAGATAAACCTTGGTTTGGCCAAAAGTAGGTTCATGCATTGCTTTGTTTATTTCAAAAAACCAACACAACACTCACGGCAACCAATTTATTTTTAAAAAGTCAGACCATAGAGACTGATAACTTGTCAGTTGGATTTGTATTCCAACAAGTTAGTTTGGCAATGATGTTGGCATAGGTTTAATGGCTGAAATTCTCTAGTCATTGATATTTTTGTGGAAAATTTCATGTGCTACAAAAATGGGGCAGTATAGTTAGAAGAAAAAATCATGACACAAAGATTATGTATGTTATTTAATATTTAGAAAAATAAGTCCCTCATATCCAAATAGTCTGGTTTATTAAAAGAAAACAAAATTGGAGATTAGATGAAAGGTAAGATGATACAATATAAACATGATTTTATTATATTGGAAATCAACATTGTACTCTAAAACAGTCAAACTCCATGTTAAATATGATTTTTGTTATTTCAAAGCCTCTTTTGCCTCAATGTATCGCTACTATACTGTTTATTCTTTTTATTAAAAACCTTGAGGGAGATACAAAATGGTAACTACTCTTTTCAGAAAAAATCTCCCAAAGAAGTAAAGGAACAATTCAAAGATCTTCAATGCCATTTCTGTAGTTTCTAAATTTATATTAAATGTATTTTTTCTTAAAAAAAAACTTTTAATAAGTTCCAAAGAGAATTAATTATTAAAGATAATCTAAGAGACAAAGAAAACAAACCTTTATCAGAAGAAACTAAAATTCACAAAGGAACTAAAAAAAATATTGCCTCCTTTTTCCTAATCAAACTTTAACTGTAGTTAAACTTAATCCAAGTCTTGTGTCATGTTTTACAACTATAGCAGAACCATAAAAAAGCTAGAGCTTAACTTTATAACAAAAAGTGCTCTAATCTGGATGGTATAATTTAATTTTCAATTTTCTTTTTTGAGGATAAAGTATATAAAATAAAAAATATCACAAAAATTTTAATCTGGGTTAATCTTGTTAAAGATTAATTTTTCAATGGGCCTTTGCTAGTATGAACATTCCTTTGTTAAATGGTACTAAATCTCAAATCTCTATTTAATGTATTAAAGATGGCTTGGTGTTAATTATAGCTGTAAACATTTAACAGTTGATGATTAAATGCACAGTGCACATATTAAATCTTACAAGACTTAATTAAACATAGCATGCAATCAATGTGAATTTTAAACTACTCTTTAAAATTCCATGTTAAATGTAATTTGTAAAAGAGTTGCATACATTTCTGAGAAAAAAATCTCCCCCTTTAAAAAAAATAGTTTTCAATTTCTCATCACCAAGTTTCCTCTTTTATTTGATGAATGACTTGGAGAGAAAAAGTAGAACATATTCAAAACATAAAATGTCAAAGTATTTTGGGAACATAGGCCAGGTGGAGAAATATTTTGTTAAGGTTTTGATTCTAAAGGAATTGTAAAAATGTGTGAACGGTGATCAACAGTCAACCTCCAATGAGTAAAATCATGGTGAAAAAATTAGTACACAGTTTTATCTCTCTTGTTAATGAACTATTTTTATGGGAAGCACAGAGTTTCAGGAGATCTGGGAAATAGTTGTCTTCATTCTGTTTCAGCAGCATATCAAACTCCATATCATTTGCATCACATTTCTTCCTTGAAGTCAATGAAGAATGTTGCTTGACAATGTGGAAATTAAAGGGAAACTGCTGAATTTTAAAACAGAATTCTTGTCGAAAATCAGGGAATTTGCAGGTTTCTTGTACTGCCTCTAACTACACATACCTTTAGCAGTACTCTTCCTTCCATTGTGTGGGAAATACACACAGAACCACTTGCAGTTTATTAGATGGATTCATTGATTATGCATATCACTTAATATGACTTTTATAATCATTGTTACTCAGCAGCTTGTTTGTATTATACTACTCTGTGGATCAGAAAAACTATAAATGAATTGTGCCAAAGGCTGCATCCAGTTCCCATAAGCCTCAGCTCCATGATGATTGTAATGTTTCTAGAGCAAGGGTGTTTGCTGCATGAAGCTTGTCACCCAAGCTCTGATATCAGAACTGAAAGAGGCCAATGCTAGTCACTAACAAAGGATGGCCTGAGCTGCCTTATCTTTGCCCTCAAACAAAGGTAAAGAATAAAGGACAGCACTTTTTATTTGTAATAAAGTACATTAATGAATTATCCCTGAATCTCTAAATTCATTACCTTGGTCATACCTTGATTAACCCTTTGCACATCTTTATTGCTCTCAGGGTTAGGAAATTAAAGAGGCAGTAGGTGGGCTGGAGAAAACCATAAATTACATAATTAATGAAGAGCAATTTGTCAGACCATATATGTTTGTGCATATGCATATATATGTATATGTAAGCATGTATATATTTATATACATGTGTGTGTCACACACACATATATTACTAGAATTGTCCATTGCACTTTACTGTAGATGAAACATGCTCAAAGGCATCTATTCAATGACACTATTTGGATAAAGAAAAATAACTGCAGCCTAGCAATGGAGCTGTCCAGGGTTCAGTAACATGTACCATATGAATGTGATGGCTTCTTATTTACATGTCGCTCATGTTTATGCAAGTTCAGGAAGAATATAGCTGCTCCTTCATTCTCCAGGAATCACAGATACCGGTCAAGTCTACAAACGGTAGCCACATTTGAGCTTGTAATGTATTTTTCATGAAAAGCTAGAAGCACTAATGTTGGGGGGGGGGGATAGGGGGAGAAAAGCAGCACAATTTGCTTTGAAAAGATAACAGACATTTTTCAAAAAACAAATACTGTACATTCAATTCAGCTCCTTTAGTTGCTTTCATGTTATAGGAATTCTGCTGGTGATGAAAACAGCATACAACCAATCAAATGGCAGTACCCTAGTGCCATCCAAAGTAGAAGCCTAGTGTTTAAAATAACCCTGATGAATTATTCATAAAGAGCTGATGTCTATGCAAATTACAGAACCATGCACCCACCTGACCACCAAGGGGAGAAAAACATGAAGGGGGGGGGGGACAAAAAAAAAGAGAGAGAAAGAAACCCATCATGCTTTTAGCATTCTCCAGAACCTATGTAATCAAATGATAATATTCTTTCATTAAATGCATCAAGGAATTACAGTCCTTACCTGGTTAGTTTGTAGGGCCTTCAGATTTTCTGGATGGAATAACTGACTGTGCATGCAACCAATAAAACTGAGCTGAAAAGCTGATTAAGGGCACTTAGTTAATGCAAAGCCACTCACTGAATATTCATATGATGCCTGTGTTTATGCAAATTAAAGCAAAAGAAAGCCCAAGGGGATTGGTTGCCATAGCCCACAAATACTGTGTACAGCAGAAAATATAGAGAATAGCGACAAATAAATCTTGAAATTCATAGCTTAGAAGCAACAAAAGAAAATATAGTGAAGTATTAAAATTCCTAGGTGAATTACAGTTTTAAAGGACCTTATTTAATCATATCACTTTAAGACTATCTGATATTTCTTGCATGTAATAATCTATAATTATCATCATTCTGAAAGATATTGTCACTTGTGTTTGCTAGCTTTATTTATCCTGCAGCCACTTATATAAGTAGATTCCCTTAAGCATTGAATAGCAAGGAAAGAAATGATTCCAATAAAAATTATAATTCAACACACTAATAACCCACCACATGGGTATGTGTTGTCCTTTATGAAGCCTTCCATGTGGCAGTGTCTTCAGTGAGTAAAATCACAGAAAAGTAGAGTTTCATTGGAAGTCTCTTAGGATTGTGTTTACTGTTTTGGTTTCTTAATTCTGATATATGGCTGCTTCTTTAGGAATGGCTGGCTGTTTTCTACTGGAATAGACACTGGATTTTTTTTTTTTACCAAGAAGTCTTCAGCACATGCATTTAGATACAAAAATAGATCTAAGAATACCAAGCATTTATACTTTGGGAACCCAGATGCAACAGTGTTTCATGAACTGCATGTAAAATAGGCAGTATCCTAATTGGATGAGC
The DNA here is from genome assembly GCF_028583685.1 of Petaurus breviceps papuanus. Classification (NCBI taxonomy): domain Eukaryota; kingdom Metazoa; phylum Chordata; class Mammalia; order Diprotodontia; family Petauridae; genus Petaurus; species Petaurus breviceps. The sequence goes on along the minus strand of NW_027185764.1, from coordinate 40,485,830 downwards.
TATGTATTCTCACTGACTATGTGAGTACCTTTTACAGGTAGTGAAATTATTAATCATTTTCACGTGATACCTTGCATGTCTGCGGTAAAAGAGCTTTCAGACTTGAAAGTATTTTCTCAGCTTTGTTACTTTGGTAATAAGCCAGCAAGGAGATTACTAAAGTTGTTGTTGGGGACCATTTGGCTCATTTTTGCTGATTTATCCTTGTCTAATTTTTCAAAGATAGGAGGCAGGATACCAACAACATTAGCTTTCCCCTTTGTAGAAAAATAACAGTCCATCACAATCCATTGTTCTCCTTGGAGGAGTTCCCTTTCTTAACCTACAAATAATCTAATGAATTCCAGAATACTTCCAAGAAAAATAAATAGACCAGAATAATATAAGCATCTAAACAAAAATACTAATATCAATCAGAAACTTCTAAAAGAATGGTTCCAGTTTTGTAAAAAAAAAAAAAAAATATCTGCTTATGACTTCCTGGCCATAGCCTTCATTAGATGTAAATCTTTTTTCCCCTATTAAAAAAAATCACTCACTGGTTTTCAATGAGAATGGTCGCTAATTTTTAAAATATCCTTATTGATATCTACTTAAAATTCCTTTCCATCCATTTTTTTAAAGGTTTAAAGAGCCTACTCAAAGCAAGATTTGATTGGGTACCATGAGGTGCCTAGAATGAATGCTAAGAAATTACTTGTTATGAATTACCATTATTGTCCCTGATGATTTCTCTCAGTTCAGCAATTGGTAGAGTTGTCTTCATTTATTTTTGCTTAGAGTTGATCAAATAATAGAATAAAAATAAATGGAAAACTGCTACTATGTATCCCTTGATTTTTTTTTAATCTGGTTTCCTTTCCCCCTACTGTTTTAACAACAGAACACAGGAGAAGAAGATGATTTCTGAAGCTTCTATCTAAAGAATGTTCAATTAAATCAGTCTAAGATACTATATCTAGGGTGATCAGAAAACAGTTGCCTTTCATTAAACATCTCCTTCTCCCATTCTCTTCTTCCTGAAGCCAAACAAAATTATGCTTTCTTGAAAAGCTGAATCATTGGACATAATTAACTATCTCATCTCTAGATTTTCCAAGAATCCTTCTGATCACTTTATTTCTGAATGGCATATCCCCCCTATGGAATATGTATTTCAATAGCTAACAATTAATTTAGGAAGTTCTCATTATTTATGTTTTCAATAGCACAGTTTTCACTGAAGGACTTGGGAGACTCAAAAGCCAACAAAATAGCACTATATTTTTTTGCTTATTCATGCTAGGTTCTTCTTATAAGTAGTAAAATTAGCCTCCTTTTATACCACAATTCTAATAGGTTTTAACTTAGTATAGTCATTTCTCAAATAACCTCCATTTTCTATGTACAGACAAAGATTGTGGAGAATCACATATAGAATTCCAGATCCCAGGGGCAGAGGCAAGATGGGGGATAAAAGGCAGTGACTCACCTGATTTCTACCCCAAACACCTCTGAACAACTTTTAAAAATGCCATAAAATAATTCCTGGAGCAGCAGAAGCCACAAAAGGACGGGGTGAAATAATTTTCCAGCCAAAGACAACTTAGAGGGTCAGCAGGGAAGGTCTTTTGCACCTGGAGCACAGTCCAGCACTTGCCCTAGCAAACCAGGAGCAGACCTTAACAGCAACTTAACCAATGACAGCTATGGTGGTTTCTAGACCTCTCAACCAAAAGGCACCAAAGACAACTTAGAAGATCAGCAGCAGAAGTCTATCAGTCCTTGGTGGGAGTGGAGTATAGTCCAGCATAGGCCATGCCAGCACAGTCTCAGCCCCAGCAAACCAGGAACGAGCCTTGGGAGCCACTTAATCAGCAGTAGCAGCAACTGCTTCCAGTGCTCTAAGCCCACATACCACAAGGGGGTCAAACAACTGGTCAGAAGATTACAGAAGTCTCATTGATAGCACTGAAGCCGGACTTCAGTTCCTTTGTCGATACTCAGATAAAGGTTGCAATCCTGGGTGGCAGTCATAGAGTGAGGAGGAGCCCTAGCATAGCAGAACTTATGGCCACAATTGGCGGGGGGGGGGACTCTTCTCATGGTTCCAGGGCAGAAAAGAGTTTTTGTGGTCTCTCATAGACCAGAGAACAGGACAGGAGAGTAGTAAATGCACCACTCCTAAGGTCATACCACCTTGGAAAAACTGAAAACTTACAGGTCCCTAGAAGTATCTCTGAAAACAACAGCACAAAACCCCTGAAGCTTGGGACAGTATGTCCTCCATACTGGAAGTAGAGCCTTACTTTACCAGAGTTAGATTGGAAAAATAAGCTAACAACAGAATAAAATTCTGACCATAGAAGGTTACTATGGTGACAAGGAAGATCAAAACAGACACTCAGAAGAGGATAACAAAGTCAAAGCTCCAACATCCAAAGCCTCCAAGAAAAATATGAATTAGTCTCAGATCATACTACAGCTCAAAAATTATTTTGAAAACAAAACAAGAGGAATAGAGGCAAAATTGGAAAAAGAAATGAAAGTCATGCAAGAAAATCATGAAAAACAAGTTAACAGTTTGGTAAAGGAGATACAAGAAAATACTGAAGAAAATAACACCTTAAAAACAGACTACACCAAATAGTAAAAAAAAAGTTCCAAAAAACCAATGAGGATAATAATGTGTTAAAAAGCAGATGTGGTTAAATGGAAAAAGAGACACAAAATTTCACTGAAGAAAAAAACTCCTTAAAAAGCAGATTTGGCCAAATGGAAAAGGAAGTACAAAAGTTTACTGAAGAAAATAATTCCTTAAAAATTAGAATTGAGTAAATGGAAGCTAAAGGCTTTAGGAGAAATAAACAATGAAACAAAACCAAAATAATGAAAAAAAATAGAAGATAATGTGAAATATTTCATTGGAAAAACAGCTGACCTGGAAAATAGATCCAGGAAAAATAATTTGAAAGTTATTGGACTGCCTGAAAGCCATGAGCAAAAAAAGAGTCCCTATATCATCTTTCAAGAAATTATCAAGGAAAACTCCTCTGATATTCTAGAATTAAAGAGGAAAATGGAAATTGAGACAATCACCTCCTGAAAGAGATTCCAAAATGAAAACTCCCAGGAATGTTATAGCAAAATTCATGAGGCCATGGAAAGAGTATTACTAGAAGTCAGAGAGAAACAATTCAAGTATAATGGAGTCACAGTCAAGATCACACAAGATTTAGCAGCTTCTATATTAAAGGATTGGAGGCTTGTAATATGATATTCCAGAGGGCAAAGGAGCTAGGATCACAACTAAGAATCACCTACCCAGCAAAACCCTTCAGGGGTGAAATGGACATTCATTGAAATAGAGGACTTTCAAGCATTCTTGATGAAAAGACCAGAGTTGAATAGAAAATTTGACTTTGAAATATAAGACTCAAGAGAAGAATAAATAGGTAAACTGGGAATGGTAATTATAAAGGACTTAATAAAGTTAAACTGTTTACATTCCTACAAGGGAACATGATACTTGTAACTTATAAGAACTTTCTCATCAATAGGACAGTTGGAAAGAGTATTGTAATGGTAATGGGAATTTGAAGATCTTTCCTGCCCCTTAATAAGCCTGAGGGAATTTGAATACTTTCCCTGCTTTGAAAATATACTTCATCCCCCAATAGGCTGAATGTAACCACATGGAGCCTATGGAGAGAGGAATTTGCTAATGGGTAGAGCAGAGCCCACAGGAAGGTGGAAGTCAGAGCAAGCTAGACATTTGGGAGGAGAGGACACTTCTGAGGGAAAAAGATAGGCTTGTGAGTAAATGTTGGTTTTATGTTGGTTTGTGGGAAGGCTAAAGGATGGTATGACTCTCTGCTATATTGTGATGCATTAACATTAACTTTTATGTTGCTATGATGGATTCAGTTTCCTGGTGCTGGGATTTGGTTTTGAATAAATGTTTTGCTTCTTTCTTCTATATGGAAAGTCTGTTATATTTTGTGATTGACCATCATGCAGATATATTTATAGTGACCATGGATGCTGTGAATATTGCATTGGGCTACAAGTATATATAGACAGGGGGCACAGATGTGAATTGAATATGAAGGGATGATATCTAAAAAAATAAAATTCAGGAGTGAGAGGGAAATGTACTGGGAGAAAGGGAAAAGGAGAGACAGAATAGGGTAAATTATCTCACATAAAGAAGACAAGAAAAAGCTTTTACAATGGAAGGGAAGATGGAGGAAGTGGGGGGAGGTATGAGTGAACCTTACTTTCATAAGAATTGGTTTATAGAGGGAAAACATAAACAGTTAGTTGGGTATAGAAATCTATCTAGGAAAGTAGAAGGGGAAGGGGTTAAAAGAAGGAAAGGATGTGCTAGAAAGGAGGGCAGATTGGAATAGGGGGATATCAAAAGCAAAACACTTCTGAGGAGGTAAAGGATAAAAGAAGAGAGAGAATAGTATAAATGGGGCAGGGAATAGGATGGAGAAAATTCAGTTAGCATTAGTAACTGGAAAAAAAAATTTGAATCAAGTTTGTCTGATAAATGCCTAATTTCTCAAACATATAAGAGAACTGAATAAAATTTATAAAAGTAAGAGCCATTCTGCAACTGATTAATTATCAGTAGATATGAGACGTTTTCAGAAGAAATAATCAGAGCTATCTTTACTCATATGAAAAAGTGCTCTGGCCATTAATTGGATAAATGCAAATTAAAACAATTCTCAGGTACCATCTCACACCTATTAGATTGGTTAATATGTCAAAAAAGGAAAATGACAAATGTTGGGGAGGATGTGGGAAAAATGAGACTTCCATACACTGTTTTTGGTTTTTGTTTTCTGCTTTTTGGATAAGGGAAGGTAGGGCAATTGGGGTTAAGTGACTTGCTCAAGGTCACATGGCTAGTTTTGCGTTGTCTGAGGACAGATTTGAATTTGGGTCCTCCTGTTACTCCAGGGCTGTTCCTCTATTCACTGTTTGACCTAGTCATCCCTTCAATACAGTGTTTGTGGATTTGTGAACTGATTCAACCATTCTGGAGCACAATGTGGAGCTATGTCCAAAGGGCTATAAAACCAGGCATACCCTTAGACCTAGCAATACCACCACTAGGTCTGTATCCCAAAGGATATAAAAAATAAAAAGGACAAAAAAAAACCCTTATATACAAAAATATTTATAGCAACTCATTTCTGGTGGCAAAGAATTGGAAATTGAGGGGATGTCCATCAATTGGGGAATGGCTGAACAAATTGTGGTATGTGATTATGGTGGAATACCATTGTGCCATAAGAAATGATGAGCATGATGCTCTCAGAAAAACCTGGAAAGACTTACATGAGCTGATACAAAGTGAAATGTACTGTGAACAAAATAGCAGCAATATTGTGCAATGACCAGCTGTGAATGCCTTAGCTATTCTCAGTAATACAATGATCCAAGATAACTCTGAAGGATTTATGATGAAAAAATGCTACCCATCCCCAGAGGAAGAAGTGATGGTGTCTGAATACAGATCGAAGTATACTTTTTTAAACTTTTTTTTCTTGTGTTTTTTTTGTCTATATTTTTCTGCACAACATGACTAATATGGAAATGTTTTGCATGACTACACATGTATAACCTATATCAAATTGTTGCCTTCTCAATGAGGAGAAGTGGGGAAGGAGGGAGGGAGAGAATTTGGAACTCAAAGTTTTAAAAACAAAAGTTAAAAATTGTGTTTATGTATAACTGGGGGAAAATAAAATACTAAAATTCAAAAAAATAAAGACAGAGATTGTGAGAAAACTAAAGGTTCTTTCACAAGGCTCCCTCTAACATCAAAGGATATTCCTTTCATCATCATAACATCAGAAGACAATGAACTGGCAGAGGAAAATGTAAGTAGGTAACATTGATGTCACCTTTTGTCCAATTCCAGATATCATTACAGGGACCATCCTCACTTCTCTTGGACTGAACTTCTTCATTTCTGGCCCTTGAACAACTCTGGGGTATTTCTGACAACCTTAAAATATTTATAAATCACATCCAAACTGCCCTAGGCTGTGATCTCCTCAGGGCTCTTATCCTGTATCTAAACATTATGATGTCAAGTGAAAAGTTGGAGATTCTTCAGTGAATTGGGGCTGGTTAAGGAACCAGAACAAATGATTTCGGATGGAAGAGATTAGTTTTTACAAACTATTTTCAGATGGTTTTAAATGAATAACTCTAGGTGTCTACATAATTCGCAAATTGATAATGGCCAACTCTTCATTTCATTTTTGGATCTGTTTGTACAGTAGTCCTAAAGGACCACTTATTACTTGTAAGAAAACTTTGAACAAAAAAAAAAGTTCAATTTATTGGCTGCTTCTTTTAGAAGTCTGAGGCTCTCTCTGAAGATCCAGAGAGTGTGGACCTCATTTTGTACAGAAAACTGTGAATGGAATCTGGCAGACTGCTAACCATTAAAGCAATAGTTTTTCTGTCTCCAGCTTCTGGCTATAATATGAAAGAGCATAAATTTTCAGAATGGGATTGAATCCAATGTCAGGGTACAATGTTTTTGTTGTCAAGTTATGGGTTTAGATTTGCAGCATCCAAGAAGCTATTTCAACTCAAAAAGACTGAACCCACAGATTACAGTAAGCTGCCAACAGTTGGAAATCATGCTTTGGTCCAAAAACTTGGCTTACACCATATACTTTGTTTACTTGAAATGGAATTATGAACATAATTTTCCTTTTAATAACATGGATTTTTTTCCTTTTTAAAAAAAATAGAAAACATTAAAATTCTTACTTTTTTTTTTGGCTTTTGGAGGGCAATTGGGGTTAAGTAACTTGCCCAAGGGTTACACAGCTAATTTTTTTGTGTGGGTGTTAAGTGTCTGAGGCTGGAACTGAACTTGGGTCCTCTTGACTCCAGGCCAGCGCTTTACTCACCGAGCCACCTAGCCACCCCAAAATTCTTACTTTTAAAAGTAATATTTAGATCCTCTTAAATTCTGTCATTGCATTTCTACCTGACAGCAGGATTTTTATCTAGGTAACACCAGGTCAGCTTTGTTGGTTCTGCCCCTGGAACATTGTAGAATTTAGAACATAGTCACAGTATTTTATTAAAGATTCTAAAGGTTCAACTTAGAAAGTAACCATCTGGAAGTTACTTAACTTCTCAGTGCCCTAAGCAACTCTCTAAAATCTGATTATAGTGGGAGGTTCCTAAAAGGCTGAAATCATAAGCCTAGACCAACTTGAAGCTCATCTTGGAGGCTTCACAAAAATTCTCTCATTATCATTCATTTTGTCCTCCTTCCTGAGTTTCCTCTAAGAAACCTCAGACTATGGCTAAGGTTGTATGCACTCATGCATGTTTTGTGTATGTATATATGTGTATATGTAAATATATGTAGCCTTTTATTTCAACACGCAAAATTCATAAAACAGACCAAATTCTTATACTAGCTCATAAAAAATTGCTACATTTCCATACCCAACCCAGTCTAAAACCTTCTGCCCAGGAATCTGTAAAATCTTCCAGAGTCAGTGTAACCTTGTGGCTTGGATTCCTCTCAGAAGGGAAATGACTTTGGGGTTATTAGAAAGTCAACTCCATTCCCATCTGCCCTGTTTGAATAACTAGTATTAGAAGAGGGCAAAGTTCAGCTCTCTTGATCCCCAAGTCATGAACCAGCCTTTGTTGTTTCTTCTTCTCTTTTTTGAGGGGCAATTGGAGTTAAATGACTTGCCCAAGGTCACATGGCTAGTTTTTTTGTGTTAAGGGTCTGAGGTCAGGTTTGAACTCAGGTCTTCCTGACTCCAGGGCCAGTGCTCTATTCACTGTACCACCTAGCCACCCCTTTGTTGTTTCTTCTAATAAAAAGACAGGTGATCCACTATTCTCCTGAGAAACCTGAGCTGCCTGGGACCTCCATCTTTTCTCCAACCACTCAAGAGCTTGACATTGTCCAGGAACACCACGGGCACAGAAAATTATAACATTTCTCTAAAAGGCTGGGATTTCAGGAACACAGAAGTCACTGTTGGCTCTGTTTCTCTCTAGTTTGTGTCCAGCTTATTCAGTCCCTCTCCAAAAAGAGTGAGTATGCAACTCACAGCCCTCAGATTCTACTTATGGGCCTAGAACAAAGGAGTGACTCTAACCTACAATAGCCCTAGGCAACCAATTCATCCCCAATGGATCCACAAGTCAATTAAATCCAAACTGAAAATTTTAAAGAGATCTCATCTATTTTCTTTCTTGCTCTTCAGCTCCCTAGGAAAGATCTGCTCTTGGTCTCCTTCCATAAGGCAATTAAGTGGTGCAGTGAATAGATAAAACGTTGGGCTTGGAGTAAGGAAAGCCTGAGTTTGAATTCAGCCTGGGATACTTACCAGCTATGTAACTTAGGACAAGTTAGAGTCACTCCTTTGTTCCAGGCCCATAGTCTACCTCAGTTTCTTTATCTATAAAATGGGGATCATAGTAACACCTACTTCAAAGCCTTATTGAGTTCATCTGAGATAATATCTATATGACTCCTGGACTATAGCCTATAGTAGGCCTTAATTAAATACTTACTCTGTTCCTCTCATCCCAATTTATGTTTTGGTCCCTAGTGGCTACATGAGTTGGGGCACTTCTTTTTGAGGATATGTCTACAAAATTTCACCTTGTGTCTTTCTGCTTTCTTTACTGGTCTTGATTTCTCTTTATCCCCCTCTCTTTTTCATGTCTTTAAAGTCTTAATGTGGGGTTTGAATCTATAATCCTGCCTGGTCTTATATAACTGTCAATATAACTGATTCAGGTATAGGAGAGCTAGTTATTTAAAATCTAATTCCATACTTACACAGACTGTGTGTGCCTACATCTTCAGGGTAGTTTTAAAAGGGAAATTGTCAAGTTATATCTCCTACTATCAATGCAAACTACATATTGCATTGAGGTATAATTATTTCCTTGAGTCAGTCCATGTATTTTCAGTTCTATAATTTACTAAATACCCCTGTCATCTGAGGAGTAATTGGCAGGGGTGTGCATACCTAAGGATTTATTTTACTAGTGTTTTTACTAGCCCCCAGTTTTCTCTTGAGGCTACAAAGAAGTCTAAGGTTTGTTTGTTTTTTGAAGAGGGAGGGGAGACAGTTCTATCTGGAAAGGGAAATTGGGAAAGCCAAACAGCTACTGGTAAATGTTCAGAGAACACCTTATCAGTCTTCCTACACCTTACTCCCTGACAAATACTCTTTGATGCATCGACACTGGGCTCCAGACTGTTCCACAAGCAAGCCACTCTATCTTTCTACTCCATGAATTTTCTGTGGCTGCCCTCCCTCCATGGAATGATCTCCCTCCTCCTCTCTGACAACTGACCTCCCTTGCTTCTTTTAAACACTAACTAAAATCCCACCTTTTAAGAGAAGCCTTTCCCCAAATCCTCTTAAATTCAACACCTTCCCTGTTAATTATTTCCTACTTTATCTTGTAAATAATTTGCTTAGTATATGTTGGTTTACCTGTCATCTCCACCATTAGATTGTGAGATCCTTGAAGGCAGAGGCTGTTTTTTGCCTCTTTCTGTAACCCCAGTGCTTAGTGCAGTGCCTGGAACATGTGTACCTAATAAATGTTTATTGACTAAGATCACTGTTGGCTAAAGAGGCAATCCTTTCCTCTTTCCTTCCTTCTTTTCTTCCTCCTTCCTTCCTTCCCTCCTTCTGCCCCTCCCTCCTTCCTTCCTTCCTCCATCCTTCCTCCCTTCCTTCCTTTTTTCTTTCCTTCTTCCTTCCTTACCTCTTTCCTTCCCTCCCTCTTTTCCTTCCATCCCTCCCTCCCTCCTTCCCTCCTTCCTCTTTCCTTCCTCCTTCCTTCCTCCTTCCCTTCTTTCTTTCCTCCTTCCCTTCTTTCCTTCCTCCTTCCTTCCTCCCTTCTTGCTCCTTCCTTCCTTCCTTCTTTTCTTTCTTTCTTCCTTATTTCACAAAATCTTAAACCCAGTTCACTCTGAAGCTCATAGATGGGACTACAATAGGACCCTGTCCAAGCTTCACTTAATGGCTGTATTATAGGCCCTCCTGCCTTAGAGTGAATGTCAATGATAACCATTTCTCTTTGAAACAGCTTGAGTGTCTTCCCATCCCAGCTTGATTTTTTTTCTTTTTTCCAATTAAAGGGGCCATCCCTAGACTAGCTCTTAAAGAGGTCTATTCACTGAATGGGTACTCCCTCAGTCTAAGTGAGTACATGAAAAGGCCTTAACCTAAAAGGGCCAGGGTCTCCCATTGCATCCTGGGTCATCTCCAGTTATTCTGATGACTATCTGATCACTGGACCCAGATGGCTCTGGAGGAGAAAGTGAGAATGGTGACCTTGCACGGTCCTCCCTCACTCAAATCCAAGTCCGCTGCAAGTCATGTCGTCATTTCCCTGATGCCATGGTCCTCTTCGAAAAGGAAGGACAAACACAACAAGAACCAGCTGTTAGTCCTCCTCCACCATGTCACTTTGTATCTGTTTTGTACATCCTTTTATCAATTTTCCCAACATCCAGCAAAGTACCTGTTTCATATATGTTTGTGAATTGATAGATGAAGGGTTGATTCTTCTCACCAAACCTCTTTCCTGGTTCCCCAAGTCCAATTCCTTCCTGTCTACAGAAGCTTATTCATTTGTTCCTTCCCTGCCTTGCCCTAATCTTCAGTCTTTCCCTGTTCATGGTCTCTTTCCTGATGCTCAGGTTTCCTCCAGCCAAAAAAATCTTTACTTGACCCTACTGTACCCTCAAGCTATTGCTGATATTTCTCCTCTTCTATATTCAAGCTACCAGGAAAGAAAACTATGCCTACATTGCTGAACCCTACTTCCTCACTTCCCACTCATTTCTTAGCCTTCAGATCTCATCATTCAACTGAAGCTGCTCTTTCCTTTGTTAAATTCTATGACTCTCAATCCTCACCCTTCATTATCTGTATAGCATTTGACATTGTTGCCTACTCCCTCCTCCGAGCTTTTTGTAGTTCTGTTCTTTTCCTCCTATCTGTCTGATTTTTCTTGGTTTCCTTTACTGGATAACAATCATTTATATTCCACCCCCTAACTCCAAGTGCCTTCTGAGGTTCCATGGTGGACCTTCATCTCTTCTTCCTAGTTGTATTAGCTCTCAGTGGTTAAATTATTATCACTATGGAGATGATTACCATAGCTATAAATACAGACCTAATCTCACTCCTGAGTTCAAGTCCCATATCACCAAATATCTATTGGACATTTATAACAAGATTTCCCAATATGCCTCTCAAACTTATATTTCAAAACAAAACTCATTAACTTCCCCCATAAATCCACCCAATTTCCCCCTTTTTGTTGAGGGCCCTATAATCCCAAGGTTTGCCACTGTGGCAACTTCTTCCACTTTCCCCTGACTCTCATTCCTATCAGTTGCCAAATCCTGCTGATTCTGTAATCCCTGTAAATTATCTTGTATCCACCCTATTCTCTTGGCTTACACCACCATTATCTTGTTCCAGATCCCCATTGTTTCTCCCTTGGACTATTGACTTAGTCTCCTAAATTGATCCCTTTGTAGTCAGTCTCTTTGCTTTCTGACCCATTCTCCACAAAGTTGCCAAAATAATCTTCCAAAAGCACAAATCTGTACATGACATCTCCTCCAGAACCTTCAATGTTTTCCTATAAACTTGAGGATGAAATACAAACTCCTCTGCTAGAAAGCTGAAAGCCTCTTATAACCTAATAGATCATAGTCTACCTTTCCAAGCTTATGTCACATTATCTCCCTTCTCTCACACTGGGTTCTGGCTACTTGCTCTTAACCTGAACTTTGCCATTTCCCCTCCTATCTCTGTCATTTTGCATAGACTATTGCTGATGACCAAAATGTTCTTTTTCCTCACCTCAGTCTATTAGAAACACCGCCTTCCTTCAAGTCTCCATTCATGTGCCACCTCTGATGGGGAAACCTTTATTGATACCCCTAATTATTGTTTGTGTTCTCTCTCTGCCCTCCACCCCATGTATATACTAGTGTAATTCAATTCAACAAGCATTTATACAGGGCCTGCTATGTGCCAGGTGATATTCTAGGTTCTAGAGAACTCAGAGGTATGCAGTATTCCTTAGTGTAGTGGTTATGGAATTTAAAGATCCCCTTGTATTGGCTTGGTTTTTGGGTTAAGTGTTAAGACCCAGAGCTTATGAACCATATGGTGGGATAGACTTGTTGATGTGACAAAAAGAGGCTGAACTGGGAGGAGCTGGTGTGGTGGATAGAGAGAGAGGCCCAAGCAAAAAGAGGCCAGAAGAACTTCTGGGAGCCAGCATCTGGAAGCTGCTGCTACTGCTGAAAAAAGAGAAATGAGAACTGAGGACTGAACTGGGAGAAAGCATGACTGTGGTGCTAGTATTTGGTTTATCTGCTTTGATGTTACTTTGTCAGATTCATCTACTGATGGAGCACCTTGCTGTTGTTGCAGAAATTCTGGGACCTTGCTGTTGTTGCAGAAATCCTGGAACCTTGCTGTTGGTTCAGAAGCCACGAAAAAGGATTTTCTTGTTGTACATTTTAAAAATCCTGGAGGAGGGTCTTGTTGATGTTTTCAGCAGTCCTGGGACTGTACTGATGGTTTGTGCTAATTCCTCAGACTTTATTGTTGGGTCTAGGTTGATTTCACAGGCAGAGAGTGAATTGATGAGGATGTTGGCAATGTGTATCTATGTTGCGTCTTTGTTAAGCCTTGTCTTGCCAGAAACAGTAACTGCTGAGAACTTGCCTTGGGTCAAGATGAAGAAAAGACCTCTCCTTGGGTACTGAATGCTGTGATGATATTGTAACCTAGTTCTGACCTAGGGGTAGATGACCTTTATGTTCTGTGACTGACCAAATCAATGTACTTTGTTTATTATTGGAAACTAATCTCCTCTTTGAGAAGAGAGAAGACTTTATGATTGACCAAATGAATGTACTACCTGGGGTGGAGGACTTTGACTTTTGTATTTTGTGGTTGAACTGAGAATTTACTAAATGATTGAGTTACTCTGTATTTTTATTTTCTCTTTTCTGTGAATGTTTTGCCTTAATTTGCTGCTGAATATATGGAGAATTACTATGCTCATAATCAGAACCTGGAAGTTGCTTTTGCTTGTGTTATACTTAGTGGGTTATAAGGAACTTTAAAAGTAGAGATTATTGAAAAAAATTATTTTAGGCCTTAACATGTATATTTGTATATTGGTAAATATATGTTCAATTGGATTATATTAGATTGGTTTGGAATAAAAAAATCAACCCAGTGGGCTTAAAGCTGACCTCTTGTTTTTTGTGGAAACTAGTAAAGCATTTAGACTGTCCATCTGTCACTCCTCTCTCCATATATATATACATATATATATATACACATATATATATATATATATATATATATTTGATATGCCTCCTTTTCCACCTCTTTCTTCTCCCACAGCTGTGATTAGATGATGTTTCTTTTTTTTGCCACTTCTCATACTCACCATTGTTGATAGTATGCCAACACCTCTTTAGACATAATATGAATCTCTTCTGAGCTCATGAAGTTTAAAAGAAGAAAATGCAGGTGTTAAAAGGGGGGGGGGAGGACAGAAGCTCTTATAGCAATGAGCCTCTTTAGATCATTGAAATCACTGTGTGTTCTCCTAAATGCAATCCAGTCTGATCTCTCCCTGTTCAATTCTGGGTCCACATGGTTGCCTATCAGTAACATTAGTCCAAAACGTATGTGGTTGATGGACTACTCCATGAACTTTTTGTTCAACTACCTGCCATAAGCTAAGCAATACATATTCTTCATGCATGCTTTCTCCCACAGTAAATGGATAGGCCAATCCCTTTTTCATTAAAGAATCTCTCTACTATTGCAAAACAATCAGTATAATATCTACAAACATGAACATTTGGAAAATCTCATTATCAATAGGGAATCCCCCTCCTATTTAGACATTGCACAGGGAATAAGACTTTTGTGTAAATAATTATAACAAAAGGTATAATGTGATAAGTATATATGGGAGGAATGAACAAAATGCTACCAGATTTCAGATGGAGAAGTCAATTCTGCCTAAGGGGAATAAGGTAAAGTTTCATGAATACAGTACCACTTAAGCTGGGCCTTAACATACGGGGGGTACTTTCAATATACAGAGATAAAGAAAAGATGTTCCTTCCAGGTATAGAGAATGGAATAAGCAAAAGCACAGAAACAGAAAAGTGCAGAAATTCTTTGAAGAAATTAAAGTATAGTTCAGTGAAGAATAGAGTATATGAAAAGGATAAGTAGGGGATGAGGTTGGAAAGACAGGTTAGAGCCAGATTGTGGGAGATCTTCAATATAAGAGTAAGGATTTTGGAATATGTTCAGGAAGCCTTGGGAAAGTAACAAGGTTTCTGAGCAAGCAGGGATTGGAAGATGAATCTAATATCAGTGTGCAGGACAGATTACACAGGGGAGAGACTCATAGTAAGAAATTCAGTTAGGAGGTTATAGAAATAGGTCAGAGGAGAAAAAAGGTTTTGTTTTTGTTTTTTTGAAGGACATAGATTAGAGTTGTAGCAGTGGTGATAGTAAGGATATGTGAGAGATTAATTATTTTAAATTTTATTTTTATTTTATGGAATATAACAAACATTTCCATAATATAGTGCAATAAAAAGATGATTGTACATGAACTGCAAATATACTATGCACAAGCTGTTATTCCTTTCAAGTATATGACAAAATTTTCGTGTAATTGTCCTGTTTTCTTCCCTTCCTCCATCCCTTGTCTTAGAGATGGCTACCATTACACAGAAATATGTATGCATGTGTTATATTTACACACACCTACATGTAGAAATATGTATGTGTGTACATATATATGCAGAAATATATATACGTATAACATTCTATACATACTTTTATATTTCCACATTTAAATTTATTTATTTATTTTAGCTTGCCACATTCATTTCCACAAGATTTTGAGTTCCAAATTTTCTCCCCATCTCTCCTCTCCCCCCACCCCATGATGGAATGCATTCTGATTACCCCTTCCCCCAATCTGCCCTCCTTTCTATCACATAGCCCCCACCCCTTCTTCTCATCCCCTTCCCCTTCTATTTTCCTGTAAGGTAAGATAGATTTCTATATCCCATTGCCTGTGTATCTTATTTCCCAGTTGTATGTAAAATCAATTTTTAACATTAATTTTTTAAAACTATGAGTGCCAAATTCTCTCCCTTTCTCCCTCCCCACCCACCATCATTGAGAGGACAAGAAATTCAATATAGGTTATACATGTGTAGTAATGCAAAACATTTTCATAATAGTCATGTTGTGAAAAGCTAAGTATATTTCCCTCCATCTTATCCCACTCCCCATTTATTCTATTCTCTCTTTTTACCCTGCCCCCCCTCAAATGTTTGCTTCTTATTACCCCCTCCACCAATCTGCCTTCCTTTCTATCATCTCCCTCCCTCTTATCCCCTTCTCCCCTACTTTCCTGTAGAGTAAGTTGGATTTCCATACCCAATTGTGTATGTGATTCCCTCCATAAGCCAAATCTGATGAGAGTAAGGTTCAATCACTCCCTCTCACCTTCTCCCTCTTCCCCTCCATTGTAAAAGCTTTTTATTACCTCTTTTATGTGTAATAACTTACTCCATTCTCCTTTCAGTACATTCCTCTTTCTTACCCCTTCATTTTATTTTTTAGATCTCATTCTTTTATATTCAATTCACCCTGTGCCATCTACATACACTCATATATATACATATATACATATGTGCATGTAGGTATATATAATTTTAATATATTTATATATTCCCTCTAACTACCCTAATACTGAGAAAGGTCACATGAATTACAAATATCATCTTTCCATGTAGGAATATAAACAGTTCAAATTTAATAAGTCCCTTATGATTTCTCTTTCCTGTTTACCTTTTCATGCTTCTCTTGAGTCTTATATTTGAAAGTCATTTTTTTCTATTTAGCTCTGGCTTCTCAAGTATGCATTAAATTCCTCTATTTCACTGAATATAAGTTTTTCCCCTTTATTGATTGCACTCAATTTTGTTGGGTAGGTGATTCTTGGTTTTAATCCTAGCTCCTTTGACTTCTGGGACATCATATTCCACACCCTCCAATGCCTTCATGTAGAAGCTGCTAAATCTTGTTGATTTATGTTCCCGTGATATTTGAATCATTTCTTTCTGGATGCTTGCAATATTTTCTCCTTGACCCAGAAACTCTGAAATTTGGTTATAATATTTCCTGGATATTTCCTTTTGGGATCTCTGTCAAGAGATGACCAGTAGATTCTTTCAATTTACCCTCCAGTTCTAGAATATCAGGACAGTTTTCCTCGATCATTTCTTGAAAGATGATGTCTAGGCTATTTTTTTTATCATGGCTGTCAGGTCATCCAATAATTTTTAAATTATCTCTCTTGGATCTATTTTTCATATCAGTCATTTTTCCAATGAGATGTTTCATGTTGTCTTTTATTTTTTCATTTTTTTGGTTTTGTTTTTATAATTTCTTGTTTTCTCATAGAGTCATTAGCTTCCATTTGCTCCATTCTAATTTTGCAAGAATTGTTTTCTTCAGTGAGCTTTTGGACTTCCTTTTCCATTTGGCCAAGGCTACTTTTGAAGGCATTCTTCTCAATAGCTTTTTGAACCTCTTTTCCCATTTGATCTAGTCTAATTTTTAAGGTATTTTCTTCAATATTTTTGGGTCCCCTTTAGCAAGTTGTTAACTAATTTTTCATGATTTTCTTGCATCTCTCTCATTTCTCATCCCAATTTTTCCTCTACCTGTCTTACTTGATTTTCAAAATACTTTTTGAGCTCTTCCATAGCCTGAGATCAATTCAAATTTTTCTTGGAGGTTTTGGATATAGGAGCTTTGATTTTGTTGTCTCCTATTGATTGTATGTTTTGATCTTCCCTGTCACCAAAGTAAGATTCTATAGTCATTTTCCTAGTCAATTACATAACATTTTAACTTTTTTAAGGCAGGGCTCTGCTTCCAGTGTGAAGGACACACTATCCCAAGCTTAAGGCATTTTATGCAGCTGTTTTCAGAGATACTTCTAGGGAACTGTAAGTTTTCAGTTCTTCCAAAATGGTATGATATAAGGAGAGGTGTTTACTCTTCTTCTGGCCTCTGCTCTGGTCAATGAGCAACCACAAACATTCTTTTCTGCCCTGGAACTATGAGGAGGGTTTCCTCTCCACTGCTGCCACAAACTCTGCTGTCCGTGCTCTTCCTTGTTCTAGGATTGCCACCCAGGACTGCAAACCAGATCCAAGTATGGGCAATCCAACAGAATCCTGCCTCAGTGCCTGCAAAAGAGATTCCTGTAATTCCTCCTGATCAGTCATTGAATCCACTTACCATCCATAGGCTGAGAGCTCTGGAAGCAGCCAATGTTGCCACTGCCACCACTGTCACCACCACCTTAGGGCTGCACTAGGGCCAGAGCTGGTCTGCAATCCTCTCTCACCCAGGTCCAACAGACCTTTCCCACTGACCTTATAAATTG
Organism: Petaurus breviceps papuanus; assembly: GCF_028583685.1. NCBI lineage: Eukaryota > Metazoa > Chordata > Mammalia > Diprotodontia > Petauridae > Petaurus > Petaurus breviceps. The sequence goes on along the minus strand of NW_027185764.1, from coordinate 40,468,265 downwards.
ACTTTGGCATTAGTGGGTTGAGAAGTCTAGAAACCATCACAACTGCTAGTGATTCAGTCTTCTAAGGCCTGCTCTGGTCAGTGCCTATGCTCCATGCTGAATTGTACTCTTCTCCCAGCCTGGCACAACAGACCTTTTCTGTCAACCATCCAGGTTGTCTTGTGCTAGAAATTTGTTTCACTCTCTCTTTTTGTGGGTTCTGCTGCTCTAGAATTTGTTTGGAGTCATTTTTTTTACATGTATTTAGAAGGGTTGGGGGAGAGCCAAGTTCCTGGTTTTATTCTACCATCTTGGCCCATACTTTAATTTATTAGTTTTTTTCTCTGGATGCAGATACTGTCTTTCCTCATATGACCTTTATAGTTAATTTGGGTATTTGTAATAGACAAAATAACTTATTCACTCAAAGTCATTCTTAAAACACTATTGCTGTAACTGTATACACTGTTTTCTTGGCTCTGCTCACTTCACTCTTTATTATTTTGTGCAGGTCTTTCCATGTTTTTCTAAAATCATTGAGGTCATTATTTCTTATAGTATAGTAGTATTGCATCACAATCATATACCACATATTGTTCAGCCACTCCCCAATTGATGGATTTCCTTGCAATTTCCAGTTCTTTGCCCTCATAAAGAGAGCTGGTACAAATATTCTAGAATGTATAGGTTCTTTTCCTTTTTCCCTAATTATCTTTGGAAATGAACCAAGTAGTAGTATTGCTGTGTCAAAGAGTACAGATAGTTTAATAACTCTTTGGACATATTCCAGATTGTTCTTCAAAATGGTTGGATCACTTCACAATTCCAACAACAATGATTTAGTATCCCAATTTTTCCACATGCTCTCCAACATTTGTGATTTTTAAAAATAATATTTCATTTTTTCTCCCCAATTATATGTAGTTTTAAAAAAGATTTGTTATTTTTTTAAGTTTTGAGTTCTAAATTTTATCCTTTCCTCCTTTATCTCCCCCTTCTCTGAGATGATGAGCAAGCTGATATAGATTATAAATGTGCAGTCATGTAAACCATTTCCATATTAGTCACTTCATGGGAGAAGATTCAAACAAACAAAAAAGAATGTCAAAAATAATGTGCTCCAGGCTGTATTCAGAGGATAGCATTTTTCATCATGAATCCTTTGGAATTGCCTTAGGTCACTGTGTTGCAGAGAATAGCTAAGTCATTCATAGTTCTTCATTGTACAATATTGTTGCTGTGTATAATAGTTTCCTGGTTCTGCTTGCTTCACTTAGTATCAGTTCATGTAAGTCTTTCTAGGTTTAGAGATTAAATAGTTGACAAAATTGGATGACTAAAAGATGAATAAAAGGGACAAAATCAAGAATAACTCTTAGTTTCAGAGACTGAATTATTAGGAGAATTGTGGTGCCATTTAATATATAATAGAAATTGGATATGTTGCAAATTGAATTATCTGTCCACACATTGTTTTCTCCCAGTAGAATATAAGCTTCTCAAGAGGAAGGGGCCAAGCACAATGCTTGGCATTATTGTTGTTCAGTTGTGTCCAACTCTTTGTGATCTCTTTTGAGTTTTTCTTGGCAAAGATACTGGAGTGGTTTACCATTTCCTTCTATAGCCTATTTTACAGATGATGGAACTGAGGCAACCAGGGTTAAGTGACTTGCCCAGAGTCACTTAGCTAGTAAGTGTCTGAAACTGGATTTGAACTCAGGTCTTTCTGACTCCAGGCCCAGTTCTCTATTTAGCATTAGTAGGTACTTAGTAAATGTTTGCTGAACTGACCTGAGTCATTGATTATTTGCTTTAGTATTCCAGAGCTTTGGAAAAAGATCTCCTTAGATCCTCCCAGCTGAATGCAAAGGAAAGATGCTGCCATCATCAACAGTGTGTTCAGATCTCAGGCACAATGAAGATTGTAGGTGGTACTACAGAAGAGAAAAATGTAGAGGAATATTCATCAGACCTGGAGACCTGGTGGATCCTCAGATAGGCTTAGAACATCTGCTATTCAAAGGATGGTCAATAGGAGATCACAACTTGCTCATTGACTTGAGGGAGCAATGTTCATGTTTGGATCATGGTTTGAATCCCTCTACTCTATCCAGAACAAATGATAATCATCCTTTAAAAGTTGATGAGGAAGAGGAAGAAGAAGAGGAGGTAGAGGGGGAGGAGGAGGGAAATCTCTGTCCCAAGCACCTTTTTCCTGTAAGAATAAAAATAAAAATAAAAAAGAGAGAAAAGCATAACTAACAAAATTATTCTGCATTCTCTACTTTGCCATTCCATACTCTACAATTGCCTAATTGTTCATGAGCTTCACAAAAGAGATGCCTTTTATTTTTTCCAGGCACTTAGAGATGACTAAGTGTCACTTAGTCAATTGGCAGAACAAAGAAGTCAATTTATGGATCACATTTTCTCTGTTTTGTTATTCTTGAAAATAATTCACTTTATTGGTTTAGTGTTCTCAAAAGGTGAGGGACTGACAGGCCTGGAGTACAGAAATATCATTTCATAGAATCAGGTTGCATATACTTGTCTCTGTTTAAAGCCAGAGGTGAAAAGGTAAGACTTACTCAGATTCCACAGACATTTAAACCTGGACCCTTCCTGGAGAAACTACTGCTGTTCTCTCAGCAACTGTCACTAGGCAATTGTCTCATGTTTCACAGATTTCTATGCACAGTAATTCTATTTGTTGATTGATCAATCTACCATCTACAAAAACATGCATTTTTATGTATATTGAAGTGACTAGGTGGCACAGTGGATAGAATGTCAGGCTTGGAGTCAGGAGGACTCATCTCCCTGAGTTCAAATCCAGTTTCAGACACTTACTACCTGTGTGACCCTGGACAAGTTACTTAACCCTGTTTGCCTCAGTTTTCTCATCTGTAAAATGAGTTAGAGAAGGAAATGGCAAACTACTCCAGTATCTTTGCCAAGAAACTCCAAATGGAGTCACGAAGAGTCAGACATGACTGAAAAATGACTGAACAACAAATATGTATATTACTTAAATTATTAGAAGGTATAGAAATAGGGATTATATTTGTGAGTTTATTGATATAGGAAACTCCCAAATCATTAAATTCTCTACTAATTCAGGTTGGCACTTTCTCCTCAATCTGGTCTTAGAGTTTTGCCTAGAACATTCAAAGATTAAGTGATTTGCACAAGATAATGCAGGCAACACTTGTCAGAAATACTACTTGAACTCAAGGTTTCCTAGTTCTGAGGTCAATTATCTATCTACTATACCATTACTTCCTGGGACCTATTAGAAATAAGAACTGAAATGAATGTCAAATGTTCATGAATTTAGCTTTGAGGAAGGCATTTACCATTGGTATATTGGTACACAGTATTTATTGGAAAGAAAAAAATCTGTCATACTTTTAAATACATTATACTTGTACAATGATGATTTTTGGAAATAACAAATGGGCACTGTACTTTTAGAGAAGTACTAAGTCTTAGAAAATGAATTTAGGTATCTTTTCAAAGAGACCCTATTCTTTAAAGGAGGTACCAGAAACTTTTGGGGATATCTGGGAAAATCCATAGGAAGTTTAGCAATGAGGACAAATGTATGCCTTGGAATGATTTCTTCCCAGATATTGTTTTACTCTTTCTGAGGCACAACCGAAATTGAGGATAAAGTAATTTTCCTAGAGAACCACCCCCTCCCTTCCTTTCCAAATGGCATAAACTAGTCAGATCCAATTCATTTTGTCCTTTTAAGCAGTAAGTGGTTTTTCTGCATGCATAGCAAGCATAGAAACATATCACAGCCAAAAGCTGTGATTAGAAAACCTGCTTGTTTAGCAGTTTCAAAAAGAAGCAACACAACAATCATACCAAAAATGGAGGCAGCAGATGGACGACTTATTTTAGGACATGTGGTGAGAATAGAGAAATTAAGCAGCAATTACTCTATGAAAAAAATAATCAGTTCAACTGGAAAAAAACTAACCCAAATTTATTTCGTTCTCATTCTCAATTATATTTTCCTCAAACTAAGGTCTGAATTAGAGAGAATGGATTGCAGAGGCTCTTTTTGCAAAAGGTGCAACTTGCAATGACATAAAGTGATTGTTTAAAGAACTCTTAAAAACTGGGTCAAATGTTCAAAACTAGCATTTATTTTTAGATCACTAACGTTTCTTTGCTTCTTAATTTTCAGTGTCGAGATCTAAGTATTGTACTCAGGTTTGTTTAAGCTGGTGTTATTATTATTAAAATCTCCAGTTTCAGGTAGGTCCAGAATATGAGACTGTCAAAATTTGGATACTCAGATTACACATTGGGCTAAGTAAACTATGAAAATCAAACTTCTCATCATTTCATAGGATTAGAACTATCCTTAGTAGTTGAATAAAATTATGTTTAATGGCAAAGTACAAGGCGCAGGGGCGTGGCGGGGGAGTTCCACATCAACTGATACTGAAGTTTATGTGGAACAATGAAAACCAAAATAATTCCTTCACCCAAAAGATGCAAACACTCTGCCACAATTTTCATTTTGTTCAAAGGATAGATGCTAACCTGAAGTCATTTGACTGCCAGAATCAAGGTGTGAAGAGCTCCAAGTTTTTGCCACATATGCTATAGCACTTTCTGTGTGTACCATTCACTCTGACAGTTCTGTCTTGCTTGCTTACTTATCTGTTCTGTGGGTGTGTGGGTGTGAGTGTGTGTGTGTGTGTGTGTGTGTGCTTATTCTCTTCAGTTAAGTTGTTTAGTCCTAGAGCACAGAGGAAAGGCTTTATATTTCTCTATATCCCCCATGGATCCTATCACAGTGCCATTCACCTGACAGGTATTTAATAAATACTTAAATGAATAAATCCATTGAATACATAGTCCTTATAAATAAGATTGAATATCTCTCTGTGCTTGGATCTCTTCTGGGTTATGTCCTTGGGGATCAGCCTGAGTCAACTTAGAGTCATAGAATTCTATAGATATAAGGGATTTTAGAGATGACCATATTTTACTGATAAAGAAAGTGGAACTAGAAAAATGAAATGACTCACCCAAGGTCACATAACACATGTCAGAAATTATAAAAAAATACTGTGGGTGATTATTTAAGGTTATCAACACAGTTTGTGATGGAGAAATAGGTCCTAATATGTCAATTAGTATGGCCAATTTTGTAATTCGAACTGAAACCCTTGCTATTAGTCACTATGAACTCAAAACTCCAGGGGGAAAGATATGTTGTTGTTGCTGTTTTATTCAACAGGTCCTGAAGTGTGGCCTAAGGGATTTCTGTGAGTGCCTAAGACCTTCTCAGGGAATCTGCTAGGTCAAAAGTATTTTCATAATAATACAAACATGTTTTAATTTCTAATATAGTAAATGTGAATAGATACAACCCACATAAGCAAAGATGCTTTGAGGAGTCCTCAAAAAAATTTAAAGGTATACAGGGGTTCAGAGATCCAAAAGTTGGAGAACTGCTAAGAGATTTTTGAACATGAAGATCACTGTCATTGTAATCAACATCATGGCATCTAGGGCTAAAAAGTGTTTTAGACACCCTCTACTCCCAGCTGCTTCACTTGAAGTCTCCATGAGGAAATCAAGACCCAGAAGTCTGAATGACTTATCTAAGATCATATAGACAGTTGCAGATGAAGGAATTGAATTAAATTCAATTATTATTTAATTTTAATTTAATACAAAAACCTTATTAAATCCAGTCTTCTTTTCACTGTATCCTACTTATGTACATAAATGCCCATACAATGCCATTCTGGTCATTATTCCTGACTTCTGGGAGCTTATAATGATGCAAGTATAAAACATAGATGGAATAATTTGTTTTTGCACCTGATTCATATGCAAAAAGTCAATGCTGTGGCATGAATACTGATCAGTACATTCACACGTGCATATGTTTGATATCCTGAGGAAGTGTTTCTGATTTTTGTTTTTTTTTTAATCTTGCTTTTGGGAAGTATATGAGCAACAAACTGAAATCAGAACAAAGAGGAAGCACAGCATATTCCTAATCTTCCAACGGTCATAGAATGCTCCATGCAAAAAAAGCATATGCAGCAAACCAGCTTATAAATAATGTTCTAGTTTTCTAAGACCTGCATCCTAAGCTGATGGCATTTCTGTTTCCCAGTGGAAAATAATTGGCTAGCCTGCAAATCCTATGTTGTCCTGGAGGTTCTAGAGTAGGGGTTCTTAGCCTTTTGTGCATATCTTAGATCCTTTGGCAGTCTTTCTCAGTTTAATGTTTTTTAAAATTCTTTTAAGTGTTTTAAATGCTTTAAGCTTTTAAAATTTAAATACATTTTAAATGTTTTGAATGCTTTTAATTTAAAATTTAAGTTTAAATATATTTAAATATTCTAATTATTTTAAATAAAATATTCAGAATTACAAAGGAAGTTAATATATTGGAATATAGTTATCAAAATATTTTTTAAGTTCATGACCCAGTTTAAGAACTTCTATTCTACAGGCATTGCCAGATGAAGAGAAGCCATCCCATCCCCATCTTGTACTTGCTCCATAGACCCTGCCTGCTTGTGAATAATAAAATCATATTCTTATTAACTCATTTGGAATAATTAGCGTATCTTGTAGCACAAATGGCAAGAGAAGCCCCTTGAATGGAAAGATCTGAGCCAGGGCCTCTTCATAATGGTTCAGCTGTTTTGCCTGCTTCTCTTAGGGCCTCTCCTCCCTTTGATCTGGGACCCTGGCTCTCTTACTCTTCCTGCTTTCAAGGCCCTATTTCCATATTCCCTTGTTTCTCTTCTGTCAGCTTCTGTCTCAGCTCTCAAATCCATCTCCTGCCTCCCATTTCCCTTGCTTTCAGCTCTAATTTCCATCTAGCTCCAGGCCCCATTTGCACAGTCTCTGCTTCTTCTGGGGACATTTTAGGCTTCGATCTAACACACCAGTTACTCCCAGTATCCTAACTATTTTTCCTCCATCTTCCTCAGGCCCTAGAATTACCTCTTCCTGGAACTTTGGGGATTATTCTGGCTTTATTCCCCTTTTAAAAAGGAACTTTTTCTACAGGTTAGAAAACAGCATGATTTGCGTTTTCTAGTGAGACAAACTCGTTTAGATAGGCAATGGGGAAGGTGGTGCTTTATGGAGCTCGGGACAGTCTGTGTGTAGAGAGTTGCTTTCTACTTCTGGCTATAGTGACATTTCTGAACATCCTAAACAAAGCAAATCAAGAGCTTTCCTTCATAAACTAGCTAGGCTTTTTTTTTTGTTTGTTTGTTTTGCAGTTTGTTGCTATGTGATAATAATAAGAACAAGAATAGTTCACATTTACATAGCACTTTAAGCTTTGGACTTCACATTTCTTAGCTCATGTTATCCCCACAATAAGCCTGGGAGATATGTGCTATTATTCTCCCCCATTTTACATATAAGGAAACTGAGGCTGACAGAAGTTCAATGACTAGGGGTGGCTATTGCAGAGAATAAAGCACCAGCCTTAGAGTCAGGAGGACCTGAGTTCAAATATGACGTCAGACACTTAACACAAAAACTAGTCGTGTGACCTTGGGCAAGTCACAACCCCAATTGCCCTCCAAAAAGCAAAAAAAAAAAAGTTCAATGACTTCCCCAAGGAAAAACAACTGGTATGTGTTTAAGGCATAATTTGAACTCAGATCTTCCTATGGCTTAAGGCCAGCACTCTATCTAATCTGTTTCCTAATGATTTACAGTTTTCAAAGTTCTTCAGCATCTCTTACACCATTTGACCCTCACAATTCTGTGAGGTAGACAGGGACAATATAATACAAAATAATACATTTCACCAATGCGGAGACAGAAACTTGTAGAAATAATGGGGCGGCCAGGTAGCACAGTGAGTAAGAGCACCGGCTCCAGTGTTGAGAAGACCTGCAGATCGAATCCTGGGCTCAGACACTTAGCACCCACCCAGAAACACCTGGCCGTGTAACCTTGAGCAAGTTACTTAACCCTAATTGCTTAGGGGAGGCCAGGTGCTTCAGCGAGTGAGAGCACCGGCTCCAGTGTCAGGATGACCTGGATCAGGTCCGGGCTCAGATTCTCAGCACCACACCCAGAAATAACTGGCTGTGTAACCTTGAGCGGGTTACTTAACCCCGATTGCTTTAAAAAAAAAAAAAAAAGAAAGAATTTGCCCAAGATCGTACATGGAGCGGCAGAGTTAGGATTAAAATCCAGTTATTCTTAGTACCTGGGTCCCAAATGGAGAGATGAATTGAGATTCTGAAGTAAATGTATTAGAGGTAAATTGTTCTCTGCCTATTCACTTGGACTATGGGCATCAGAGTAGGTTGTCAACTGTTATCACTGCCCTTTGAAATTCTAATTAGCACTGTAGCAAATCATAACAGACCTTTCTAAACTTGGAAACAATCTCTTTTATTTTCATACTTCAAAGTTTATTTTCCCTGGGAATCTGAAGGTACTACCTGTGTATGCAGAACTTTAGCTTTAGACATTTACTTTGAAACTTTAGGGGGATCAATCAACTTATTAGTTATTTGCTTAAAATCCCTTTGACATTCAAAAGCTGTAAAATTGCCTTATCCTTGTTCTTTGAGAGATGAAAGCTGATTCATTCTACAATGCCTGAAGGTTATATCTAGAACAAGGACTTATAAATCATTCCTGCCAAAGACTCAGTTTGGGTTTCTAATCCTCACCTACCTGAAGGTATGAAAATTGAGAAGAGGAAGAGGAATAAGACAATGCTGTGTTCAGCTAACTTGACCCATCACTCTTGATAGCATAATCCATCAGAATAATACATTTCCCTTGGGGGAACAGGACTCTAGACAATTTTCCAGTCAAGGCTAATGACATTGAATCATGGAATTTCAGAAGTGGAAGGAATATCAGAGTTCATCTTATCTGACAGATGAGAGAAAATAGAGGCAACCAGGTTATGCAGTACTGTATAGAGGACTGGACCTCGACTCAGGAAGATCTCAGTTCAAATATGACCTCAGGCATTTACTAGCTATGCAACCCCGGAAAGTCACTTAAAGTCTGTCTGCCTCAGTTTCCTTACCTGTAAAATGGAGATAATAATACCACCTCCCTTCCAGAGTTGTTGTGAGGATAAAACGAGATGTTATTTATAAAATGCTTTGTAAAATCTTTTAAATGTTATATAAATATTAGCTATTATGGTTAGCATTATTCTTAACTAGCCCAATTTATGTAGAAATCCTCTCCACAATATTCTTGATGATTGATCATCCAGCCTTCTCTAGAATACTTCTAGAGACAGAGGAATTTACTGTCTTGAAGTTGTCCATTCTATTTTTGAATTTTTATTAAAATTTTCCTAATTTTGAGCCAAAACCTTCCTCTGTTTGATGTTCACACATTGTACCTAATTCTGTCCTCTAGTGCCAAGCCAAACAAGTCTAATCTCTCTTCCACATAATAATGACACTTTGTGTGCTTGAGGACCGTACAATGCCATTCTAAGTCTTCTCTTCTCCAGGCTAACTGTCCCCATTTCCTTCAACCATTATCTCATAACTTAAAGTATCTTTACTTCTGAACATACTTCAGTTCAATCAAACAAGTATTGTAAATGGTTGTATGTTTTTCCCTGAAATGTGACATCCCAAATCAAATACAATACTCTAGACCATATCTGACTAGAACAGTCTACTTTTGTACTATTACTTCCTTTATCCTGAGTCTATTAAAATACCTGGTAATATATTAGTTTTTATGGACACATACCAGTCTTGACTCATACTAACTTTGCATCTATTAAAATGCCCAAGTTTTTACCATCTTCATTTGTTTGGTAAAAATTCAGTAGTTTCTTTTTGTTGTCCATAACAATCTTGAGTTTTTCCAAGAAGCCTTAAAGTACAGGCTCACATTGTTTGTTGTTTTCGAGTTGTTTCGGACTCTTTGTGACCCCATTTAGAGTTTTCTTGGCAGAGATACTGGAGAGGTTTGCCGTTTCCTTCTCTAGTTCATTTTACAGGTGAGGAAACTGAGGCAAACAAGGTTAAGTGATTTGTTCAGGATCACACGGCTAATAAGTTTTTGAGACCAGATTTGAACCCATAAAGATAGGTCTTCCTGATTTTATGCCCAGTGCTGTATCCATTGTACCACCCGGCTGCCCAACGTATAGTCATGGTCTGTCATCTAGCCCTAATGATGTGAGAAACGTCTCTGGGAAAATTGCCCTCCCTGAGACAATAGCTATAAATGAGGGCAGTTTAAAAATGCTAGTCAGGAACTTGGCTCTATCCTTGATGACGAAGAGATGCCTCTCTTCCACCCCACAGGTTATAGATCAAAAGAGGACCTAGACATCATGTCAGAAGTGAGATGTTTTCTAAACAAAAGCAGAAGAGATGAGCCATGAGTGGTCTTGACTGCCTTCCCCAAACGTGGGGGCTCATGGTCATCACAGAGCTCTGAAAACAGGTCCCAATTCCTCTGAGTTCTAGTACCTTCCCTAGCTTGCTTTGTATATATTTGTTCACAAGTTGTCTCCCCCTTTATATTGTAAACTCTTTGAGGGCAAGCCTTGTGTTTTGCCTCTTTTTTTAATCCACAGTGATTAGCACTGGCACTTGGTAGAAGTTTAGCAAATGTTGATTGATTGATTGATTGATTGAAAGGCCCAGAAAGAGCCTAGGGGGCAGAAGCATTCACTGGGGTGTTAGAAGTGGGCTTCCACTTTCAGTGCCGTAGGCTGGAATACTTACTTATACAACCCTCCAATTCCAGCAAGAGAGACTCATCCTCCATCTAGCTTCAGTCTGACACTGACCCCTGAAAAGATCACCTGTGTGATCATACTGAGTTCCTTGAGAACAGAAATTGCTTTTTCTGCCTTTCTTTGTTATCTCCAGCATTTAGAATGGTGCCTGGTACATATCAGATGTTTAAGAAATGCTTTTTTCCTTCCCTTATTCCATTTGTTAATTTTCCCCTCAGTTTTCAGGTTTTATTTACATCAATATTTTTTTTAAATACTTTTTTGGTTAGCTGCTGTCTCTTCCTCTCTTTTTTCTTCTTTTTCTCCTCTCAGTTAAGTGACAAGTTCAAAATCCTCCCTCTTCTCCTCTCCCTTTCGTTTCTGAGTTGTTTTGGTGAATTCTTTTGAAAGATTTCCTTTGCTTTGTTCTCTTCATTAATCTATTGCATCCAGCCTATTCTGAAATTTTATTCTCTGATTCATGCTCTATATCATTCTTTTTTTCTTCTTTAATCCCTTTGGGTTTCACGTGGAGTAGAAACTTCTAAAGTACCAAGTTTGAGCTACCTCTTCTATCTAATTTCTATGTTATTGCTAAGATGTGGTCCCATCATCTTTTTTTTCTTCTTTTCTGCCTATATTTCTGTTAAAAGTACTAATTCATGAAGGAAATAGTGTGGATAGAAGCAATCCCCTGTGGTAGAAAATAAGTACTGTCTGAAATCATACTATCAAATTCTTTTCCCTACCTTCACCTTCCCATTGACCATGCCTTTTTATTTCTAGCACTACCCTTCTGTTTCCTGCTGCTCTGTGGGAGCTCTCCAATGGCTTCTTCTGAGGCAGGATGTTGTCAGTAGAGGAACAGATAGCACTCTCTGAGCAAAGGCCATCTCTCAGCGTACCAGCTCTCCCCAATTTAAACTCAGAATGAGATCCTCTTCTCCCATTACAGATCACATACACACATGCACACGCATACACACACATTTACATATGTGTGTATACATACATACCTCTTCCCGCATGGGAGTATATTTCAATGGGACCCCTCTCCACTGTTGTGTCAAGACCCACCCTTTATATTACCCTAGTTTCGATACTTTGTTCTGTTACCTCTCCCATTTTCCTATAGTCCCTCTTCTTACTTAGAGACCATAGGAATTATTATGCCTTCACTGTTCTCCCATGGATTTGCTATGGATGCATCATCCATACCCTTTTGTCACCCATCTTTCCTTTCCCCATTTATAAATTCTCCCACTCAGTGCATGGTGCTCAATCACTGTTTCTCCTATTTCTTAAAATTCTGCCTACCTCTTTGTCCCTTTTCCTTAGGGGTTTTGGATTTCTTGATCCCTGTCTCCCACTTTTTTTTTAACCTTGTAATTCTTTCTCTTTTTTCCCTAAAGAAAAAAATTTCTAAATGTGAGGCAATTAATTTAATTCCTTATTCTTTCCTTCATGATTGTGCTTATTGTGCCTTTCTTGTATTTCTGTTGTTTGGACTATTTAAAACAGAATATTATGTTCACATCTTCCCCCTCCCCCAAGAATGCTTCAAATGCCTCTGTTTTTGTTCATTAATTATTAAGTTCACATATACAGAATATGAAATTTTGGATCACATTTGAGTTCTTTTGCTTAGGAGAATATTCTGTTCCATTTCCATCTTTGGTTTCTGGTGGCCACAGAATAAGTTTGTGCTATGAAATTTATATTTGGTAGGTCACATGAGCAGCAAGATGGCACACTGGATATTTTCCTTGATCCCCATGACCTTTCAAAACTCTCCCAAAAAGAAATTATGTGCCAAAAATAGAGTAACTTCAGCTGTTTTCATAGTTCAGGACACCCAGAATCCAAAAGAATGTTAAAAAAAAATAAAACCCAAAACCTAGGACCTGACTTCTACTGACCCCAAGCTCACTCAGTATTCCTCCCTCAGCGTTTATACTACTGGTAGTGAGGTGCCACTAGCAGACCCAAAGGACATTACACAGGTTTACCATTCTAGGTCTTATCTCCAGTGGACTTGTAGGTGGTAGCAACTGGACCCAAATGGGGAAGAGACCTAGAATGGTAAACCATGAATTGTCCCCATGTAGAAGGAAGCTGAAAGTTCTGAGATTTAATCCCCAAGAAAACCATAGTCAGAGAGGAAGGAATAGAAAGTGAGTAATAAGGAAATTAATGGGGGTGGAGTAGAGACTGAAACTACAAGTGATGTCAGGAATAAGAAATCTCAAAGACCCTTGAACATTAACAGATAAATCAACAGGAAAAACAGTGACAACAGAAGGAAATATGGTCTCCAGATTTAATAAATGAGTTCAGGCATCTGTATAAATAATGCATAATAAAGGCAAATAATCCAACACTTAATAAGACAGAGGGCTCTGTGGAACTTGAGAACATGGAACTACAACATACTGTTCCTGAGTGGTTTAAAGGAGAAATGAGCATTATCAGAGCATAATTTATGTCCTGTACAGCAAAAATAATGAGCAGAATAGAAAAACTTCAATCCGCAATAGCAAGCCTCACTACAGAAATAAATACATAGAAGTGAAGGACAACCTAGAAGAGAAGCAAAAAAAAAAACAAAAACAAACCAAGAATATTAAAAGAAAATATGCTCACTATGCAACCAAAATATTTGTATCTCAAAGATATGGCATGTAGAGACAGCCCAAGGATCATAGGTTCCCAGAAGAAAATAACCTTAACACCATAATGAAGAAAATAATAGGAGAGCATTGTCCAGAACTTATGATAGAAAATGAAATTCTCAGTTAAAATAATTCACAGATCACATCCAGAAATAAAAAAGAAAGAAACAAAAGCAAAAATCTCAAGGCTGAAAACTCCAAGACACATCCTGGTTAAATTTAACATTTCAATTCAGAAACAAGTCTGCAAGCCATCAGGAGAAAGACCTTCAAATACAAAGGAAATGACATTTGAATAATGCAAGACTATTCTGTACCCACTAGAAAAAAGAGAAGGGAATGGAATAATGTGTTCCCAAGAGCATTAGAGCTCAGATACAGACCAGGGTGACCGATCCTGCAAATCTGAGCTTAACCATACAGGACAAACGATGGACATTTAATAATAAGCAAGAGTTTGAAAGATTTTTAGAAAGATAACCAGAATTGAAGAGATCATTTGCTTCTTGACCACCCCAAATAATAGAAATGCAGGAAGAATGAATAAATACAGACAGTAACAGCAATAGTGATAACAGAAAGACTGTAATAGACTCTTTTACATCTGAATATTTTTCTCTCAGCAACTTGCGGAATTTGCATTTGTTATTGGACTATAAAATTTAACTGTATCTTGGAGTTGGAAGTAGACAGGGGGCTTTTTAAAAGTAAAATGTAGATTCTTTACATTGGTGCTCCGTTTTGTGTTCAGGGTTCAGAGCAATTTTGCTCTATTATTTCCTGCATTATGGTATTCAGGGTGTTTTTTTTTAATTTTGTCATGTTCTGGGATATCTTTGGTGCTTATGTTGTTTCTGTGCATTTTTTTGCAAAGTCTAATTGCTCTGACTTGTAAAAAGGTCATTTATTCTTTTAACATTACTGTCTTTCGCTTCTCTTCTGCCAGATTTTCCTCGATATAAGTACTTTTGTATTCTAAATCTGGTTTCAAATCATCTTTGTTGTTGTTGTTGCTGTACCTATACTTGTGTTAAAGGTACCAATTCGCAGGGGAAGTAGTGTGGGTAGAAGCAGAGATCTGTCATAGACATTAACTTTTGTTTGAAATTACAAAGTCTAATTCTACTCCTTACCTTCTTTCACTTCTATGGAGATGCTTTTCACTAAGGATTCTTCTTTTCTTATTTGCGAATTGAGTTTTTATTTCATCATTGAGAGATCTCTTTCCTCCCCAATTTCTTATTGATTACATTTCTCTTTTAACTCTTCTGGAATGTCTTGTTGTAGTTCTATGTTTTCTTTTTATTAAATGAGCGTCTTTATTCCATTGGGCATTAGCTCACTTTTCTCAATCTTATAGTAGGGAGGACCAATGGGAGTTTTGTGCCCCTCTGGAAGGCTGGAGTTTAAAATCTGGTCTTACTAGTCCTGTAGCAGTAGGCAAGTCTCTTCACCTCTTGAGCTAAATGACTTTCTAAATTAGTTTTCACTAAAAAGTGTGTGTGGGGGGGGGGGGGGGGGGGGTGGGTTTGGAGTAGCTGACCTTCAAGATCTATTGTTAACCATAACCCTAATTTGATGGCCTCTTCCTTTCACATTCATTCCACATTCAGGAGCCAACTAAAACCCAACTTTCTGCTGAAGAAACTACATCTCTTGGCATGTCTCCAAGGATTGGGTGTTCATTAACTCACAACACCAGCAGGAGTTGCCATACTCTGTCCCCAATGTCAATTCCAGACCCTTCCTCTCATCACTCAGCAACAACTCCTTTCCTTCCTTTAAAGTTTATTCCATCCTGCTTGCATCTTTCACTGCTGTCACTTTAGACCTCCGGGTCACTCTCCTTCCTTCCCACGAAGTTTTAAACTTGACTCATAGTCATCTCCATTCCAACTTCTGCTCCCTCAGAAAACTTTGCCCTCCAAGTTCCTCAACCTACTTAAATTGGTAAGCTAAAATAAATTTACAGCAGGTGTCAGTGGACCTAGTGATGCGTCAGATGGTGACTAACCTAAGGATTCCTCCCCTATCCCTATCACATCCCTTGAGACAGGGCACAGAAACATGGGTGGGACATAGGTGCAGTCAGCAAGTCTTAAGAAGGAACAAATTTTGACTTTTTTCCTCGCAAGGAAATAGCCCTATTCATTGTTAGGGTGTTGCTGGTAGAGGCAGGGTAACTGAGTCAGTAAAGCGGGAAGAAAATGGATGTGCTACTTCTTATAACGGAGTTAATAATACAGAACAATCTTATTATTGTGGATTTCACTAATTTAGACAGGAGCTTGATTAAAGTTTATTATCTATGGTATGAAAGGGCCTTGCTAAGCAAATAAATAGTGTAAACGAGAATACAATGGGAATATTTACCTACTTAATAGAACAAACTATTTCCAGCACTTTAGAAGTACTCCTTACTGCCAATGTGATTGCCACCCAGACAGAGGTCATTTCTCCTTAGGCCGGTGTTTGGATACACTAATTACAAATCCTTCTTGTCTCTTCATGAACGCCAGTCTGCTGCCATCCTAGTTCCCTGTTGGTTTTTGTTGCTTGTCGGGTGGCACAGTATTTCTTTTTATTATAATTCAGACTTATCGCTAACTCACCAGTTCCCTTCTATTACTCCCCTTTCTTATTATTCGTGGGGTTTGACCATGTTTATCATCTTGCTCTTTCATAGGGGATCTGTGAGAGGCGGTGAGATGTTTACCAAGAGCTGACTGCTCCCCAAAGGGATATGCTTTGGGAACACCGATCATGGAACTGGTTTTTCACTCTTGGGATGTTGCTCAGTTCTCACTCACATTTAGGTCATGGCATATGCTTATGATGACAGTTGAGAAATGGTTGGACTGATTCTTCTACTACAGCTTCACTAACTGGGGCCCCCTTGCCTATCTGGCAGATGAACATGGATGGAAAAAGTGATACATAGAACAAGAATGCTTCACTGGTCTCCAAGGCAATCCACTACTCTGTACAATATCTGCCAACAGCTAACAGGGTTTAACGAATCATTTATCTTTTTATCAGCATTATCTTAAATCTATAGCTGGTAGAAGTGAGAGCTTGTGGGGTTTAGTGGAAAGACCTAGACTAGGGTCAGGAAAGACCTGGGTTCAAACCTTGCCTCTGATATTAATAAGCTGTGGCACTCAGAAAAAATGCAGTCACCTCTCTGAGCCCCACATGTCTTTATACATAAAATAAATGTAATATTATCTGTAGCAAATACAGGGCTGATTTGAGACTCAAAGGAGATAGTGTGCACAAACCCCAAATGCTATACAGTCGGTTATTGTTCAGCAGAGTGTAAAATCTTTAAAAGGACAATTTTTTTTCTTTGTATATCCAGTGCTTAGCACAGTACCTTGCACATGGAAAGTGTTTAATAACTTTTTTGTTGAATTTAATTGAATGCAAAAAAATGCTCTTTAGTTGTACAATTTACTGAGAGAAATAGTCTGGCGTAGCTTTGATTATTCTCCAGAGACAGCCTTCTGACCATAACAGAACTCTACCAGGCCCCTAAAACCTATATCCTGAGACACATCCAGTATGTTGACAATATATACAAGTTCCAAAGATGCAAGAAAATTATCTTATTATTTTGCTATGAGTGAGGCAGCATAAGATAAAGCTGGAAAGTTAGAGTCACATCAATTTGTAGAATACCTTATGCCAAAAGAGTTGGGATAGTGACTGTGCTGACACATCTTAGGGAAACATCCCCATTGGTCCTTACCCTTAAAGACAGGGAAGGGCCAGTGGGGAGGCTTCATTAGGGCATACTGACATAGTTGGTCCATGTTTTATGGATTCTTAGTCTAGCGCCCAAAATGGTATAACTTCAGATGGGAGATGTTTCCTTCAGAACATTGTCAGTTCTCACTTTAAACCAGTAATCTTTTACTTGGATCTGTGAACTTTAAAAAACATATATTTTATTAATCTTATTTCAATATAGTTAGTTTCCTTTGTAATCTTTTTTTTCTTTTTGGAGGGAAGAAGACAGGGCAATTGGGGTTAAGTGACTTGCCCAAGGTCACACGGCTTATAAGTGTTGTGTCTGAGGCCAGATTTAAACTCAGGTCCTCCTGACTCCAGGGCCAGTACTCTATTCACTGTGCCACCTAGCCACCCCTCCTTTGTAATCTTATGAATTTTAATTTATTCATTCAATAAAATATTGTTTTGAGAAAGGGTCCATGCTTTACCAGATTGACAAATGGGTCCATGGCACAAAAATTGTTAAGAACTCTAAATAAACAACATGGGATATCTGTACTGCAAACCCTTGTTAGAAAATTCAATAATGAATTTATTTTGACCTAGAACCTGCAAAAAACTTGTGATATTTGAGAGTGAGTAAAATGGACTTCTTAATTACTGTTTCTTCTAAAGTCCATTCTTCTATATTTTCAAGATTGCATCTCTCCTTTCATTAAATTTATTTGTCAGAAAACAATATATCAGAACCATATTACCTTAATCCTTTACAAACATGTCTTTACTGAGTTGTAATTTGATTCTACACCCACAGTATATAAACACTTCATACTTGAATAACATTCCTGGTTCATTTGTTTCTTATTCTTTCTGTTCTTTACTGTAGTTGAGGAAATGAAGCACTCTGTAACCCAGCGTCCCATCTGCAAAGGCCCATGAGAAAAATTATTCCTTGAGTTTAGTTCCAGGAAAAGAGTCTGTGTCTGTGAATGAATCTACCTCCTTTATTTTGTCACAAAATGAATGTCATGTGATCCATTGTATTTCCTTGTTTACCTCAGCTCCTAGAAAATAGGAACCAAATTCAGTACGGAGGACCAGTAATTCATTATCTCAAGTACCAGGTAACATTTTGCTTTCTGTGCTGTTCTCAGATGATCACTGGATTAGTTTGCTCATTTTTCCATCTCAAATCATCCTATTTTACATTATCTTTTAATTTTGTAAATCTTTTCAGATCTTTTAAAAAAGGAATATATATGTATATACATATATGTATATATATACATAAAATTAATTCCTAATTGGCATCCTTTTTCATAAGTTCAGACACCATGAACCTGACCCAAGACTATAAAAAGAAATTCAGGTTTCTAGGCAGATCTAAATTTAATAATAGAGATTTTTAAAATATTGATAGGCTTACTGATAAAGGATGAAATTAGGAGTTCCCAGAAGTAAGAATCTAAAATAATGAAATCTGATTCTTTATGCATACGTGAAGTGTGGCTAAAAACAATTAGATTATTTTTTTGAATGTGGCTTATATACTATCAGTCTTTTTAATTTAGCATAACTCTAACCATATCACTGCCCTACTCAATAAACTTCTCTGGCTTCCTATTGCCTCTAGGATAAATCAACTCTATTGCTTAGCTTCTGAAGCCATATTCAACCTGACCCATACAACCACATTGTGTATAACTCCCCCTCACACAAGTTTTGATCCAACCTAATAGTCCTACTTTGTGATTCTCAAACATTGCTCTCTGTCTTCTATCCCCATGCTTTTGCAATGGTCATCACTCATGGCCGGAATGGACTCCATTCTCTAGTCTCTATCCTGTAGGATCTTCCTCTTGGTTTGAGACCCAGTCATGAAGACTTTTCTGATTCCCTCCAACAACTGTTAGTGTCCTCCCTCTCAAACCACCTTTTATTTAACTACTTTTTATTTATCTATCACTCAACCAATAAGCATTTATTAAACACCTGCTATGTGTCAGGTTCTGTGTTTGGTGCTGAGGATACAAATGCCATAAATAATACTCTCCATTCTGTCAAGAAGCTTACATTCCAATGGAGGAGACAACAATGACTTGTAAGTATAAAGAGGATAAGTACAAATAAATAGATAGTAGTTGCATACAAGCAATGGAGGGCACTGGCAATTGAGAACATCAGGAAAGGCTTTAATGGATAAACACTTATTAAGCATCTACTCTGTGCCAGGCACTATGTTATGCCCTGGGAATACAAAAGAGGCAAAATACAGCCCCTGTCCACAAGAAGTTTACAGTTTAGTGGGGGAGATCACACACACAGAGGCATGTATGAAACAAACTGTACACAGGGCAAATAGGAAGTAAATAAGAGGGGAAAGGCATGGGGCAGCTAGGTGGTGCAGTGAATAGAGCACAGGCCCTGGAGTCATGAGGACCTGAGTTCAAACCTGGTCTCAGACACTTAACACAAAAACTAGCCGTGTGACCTTGAGCAAGTCACTTAACTCCAATTGTCCTCCAAAAAGCAAAAAAAAAAAAAAGAGGAGAAAGGCACTAGGATTATGAGATGTTTGGGACAGGCTTCCGGTAAAAGATAGGATTTTAGCTGGGACTTAAAGGAAACCAGGAAAGTCAATAGATATAATTGAGAAGGAAGAGTATCTCAGGCACGGGAGAAGCCAGAGAAAATGACTATGGCAGAGAAATGGAGTATCTTTTTCATGGAACAGCCAGGAGGTTAGTGTCACTGGATCAAAGAATATGAGTTGGAGGCTAGGGTATAAAATGACTAGAAAGGCAGGAAAAGGCTGGGTTATGAAAGGCACTGAATAACAGAGACTTTTGTATTTGTTCCTGGAGGCAATGGGGAGGCTTAAAATCCATTGAGTAGGGGGTACTATGGTTGGACCTATACTTTAGGAAAAATAACTTTGGTTGCTGAAGGGAGGATCGATCCATGTAAAAGATGGTAATTGAGCTGCATGTTAAAGGAAGCTAGAGACTCCATGAGGAAGAGGTGAGGAGGAGGGGTCTGTAGTCACGGGAGACTAGTACAAAGGAAAAGAGAATATGATATGTCCTGTATGATGAATAGAGAGGAGGGTGATTTGGCTCAATCAGAGTGTGAGAAGGAAAGTAATGTACAGTGAAGCTAGAACTATAAGTTGGGCAAATTGGTGAAGTTCTTTATATCTTCATATTTATTCTGTATATACAGAGAGTAAGTGATAGAGTGACAGAGAGATTAAGAAAGACAGAGACAGAAAGCGATAGATGGAAAGGCAGAGATAGAGATAGAGACACATGATTGTTGTCTCCCCTGTTAAAATGTCAGCTCCTTGATAGTATTGATTGTTTAATTCTTTATGTTTGTATTCCTAGCATCTAGTACAGCATCTGTTATATGTTCTTGTTCAGTAATTTTTTCAGTCATGCCCAACTCTTTGTGACCTTCATTTGGGGTTTTCTTGGCAAAGATACTGGAGTGGTTTGTCATTTCCTTCCCCAGCTCATTTTACAGAGAGGAAACTGAGGCAAAGAGGGAGAATTGACTTACCCAGGGTCACAGAGTTAGTGTCTGAGGCTGGATTTGAACTCATCTTCCCATCTCCAACCCAGCACTTTAACCACTGTGCCACCTAGTTGTCCCAATCTGGCATATGGTAGGTGCTTAATAAATGCTTATTGAATGATACTTGTGGAATTACTTATATGCAAGAGGAAACATATCATAGGGAATAGAAAGCTTGCATAAAAGTCAGGAAAACCTAGATTTAAGTTCCACTTCTGACACAAACTAGCTTTGTGATCCTCTGGCAACTCACTGAGACAAAATTTCAGATCAGGGACAGATCTGCATTAGAAGAGGAGGCTTTCTCATTTGGTATTCCCTATGTCATATGAAGAACAGATTCTTTTTTAAAAATCTATGTATTTTTAAGGATATTGGGCTTCGTACATAAGTGTGGGAAGATGCAAAATATAAGTTCCTTGAGTGCAGAGACTATCTCACCTTTGTGTTTCTATCCCCAACACCTAGAATAGTAGCAAGCACTTCATAAATGGTTGATTCATTAACTGATAGTAGAAAGAATCCTGGACTCTGGGTCAGTGGACTTAGATTCTAGTAAAGTAGAAGTGCTAGTATACTAGAGCTTGCAGCCATCATGGAGAGGGAATCCTCCTTACAGATCCAAATCAGAAAAGAGTGCTTGTAGTCACTCACAGACCAGAGCATGGGTCAGGAGAGTAGTAAGCACCTCTCCTTAGATCATTCTACTTTGGAAGAACTTAAAACTTACAGAGACCTAAAAGTCTGAAAATAGATGAACAAAACCCCTGAAGCTTGGGACAATGTACCCTTCATCCTGGAAGTAGAGTCCTACTTTAACAAAGAGTTACAAGTCAAGTAATAGTCTGGGAAAATGAACAAACCATGGGGAAAAAAATCTCTCACTAAAGAAAGTTACTATGGTGACAGGGAAGATCAAAACACAATCAGAAAACAAAGTTTCCACATCCAGAGTCTCTATGAAAAATATCATTGGTCTCAGGCCATAGAAGAGTTCAAAAAGGATTTTA
This sequence comes from Petaurus breviceps papuanus, assembly GCF_028583685.1. Classification (NCBI taxonomy): domain Eukaryota; kingdom Metazoa; phylum Chordata; class Mammalia; order Diprotodontia; family Petauridae; genus Petaurus; species Petaurus breviceps. The sequence goes on along the minus strand of NW_027185764.1, from coordinate 40,446,555 downwards.
AAAATCAGGTAAGAGAGGTAGGAGGAAAAACTGAGCAGAGAAATGAGAGTGATGGAAGAAAATCATGAAAAATGAGTCAACAGCTTGGTAAAGGAGACACACACATACAAAATACTAAATAAAATGACATTAAAAACAGACTAGGCCAAATTATTTCTGTTGGCTTCAGTATTTATATGTTCAATTATGTTGATAGTTTTCCTCATATTGAAAAAGCCCTACATTCCTGGTATAAATATCTCCTGGTCATAGAGTATGATTCTTTTGATATATTGCTGTTAATTCCTTGCTAGCATTTTAATTGAATTTTTTGCATCAATATTCATTAGGAAAACTTGTCTTTAGTTTTATTTCTCTATTTTGGCTCAGCATGGTTTAGGTATCAATACCCCATATGTGTCATAAAAGAAATTTAGTAGAACTCTACCTTTTTTTAACCAAATACTTTATATAGTATTGCAATTAATTGTTCCTTAAATGTTTGGTAGAATTCACTTGGTAATCCATCTGGCCCTGTTATTTTTTAAGGAAATCATTGATAGCTTGTTCAATTTCTTTTTCTAAGATAGAGCTATTTGAGTATTCTGTTTCTTCTTCTGTTAATCTAGGATACACACACACACACACAGATACATATATACATAAATATTTATTCATTTCACTTGGATTGTCAGATTTATTGGATACAATTGAGCAAAATAGCTTCTAATAATTGCTTTAATTTCCTCTTTATTGGTGGCAAATTCACCCTTTTCATTTTTGATACTGGTAATTTGGTTTATTTATTTTTTTTTATCAAATTCATCAATGGTTTTTTAATGGCTTTTCCTAAAATTAGCTCCTAGTTTTATTTATTAGCTCAAGTTTTCTTACTTTTGATTTTATTAGTTTCTCCTTTGACTTTTGGTATTTTCAAATTGGGGTTTGATTGGAGATTTTTAATTTGTTCTTTTCTAAGATTTTTTTTAGATTTTTTAGTTGTATGCATAATTTATTGATCTACTCTTACTCTAATTTTCCCCTAAGTGCTTTGCTTTTGAAATTCTTTGGCTACATCTCATTTTTGTCATACTTGTTATTGTCATTCTCTTTAATAAAATTATTGATCCTTTCTATGATTTGTATTTTGACCCACTCCTTTAGCATTACATTATTTAATTTCCAATTAATTTTTAATCTATCTTTCCATGTCCCTTTATTTTGCATTTTTTATTGCATCATGATCTGAAAAGGATGCATTTAATATTTCTGCTTTTCTGCATTTGATTGTGAGGTTTTATGCCATAATACATACTCAAATTTTTGTGTAGATGCGATGTACCACAGGAAAAAAATAGCATATTATTTTTAATTCCCATTCAATTTTCTGCAGAGGCCTATTTTGTATGTATATATATGGAGATATATATGAATATATATGGAGATATCTATGCCTAACTTTCCTAAAATTCTACTGACCACTTTAATGTTTTTCTTATTTATCTTATGATTAGATTCATCTAGTTCTGAGAGGAGAAAGTTGAGGTTCCCCACTAATATAGTTTTATTGTCTATTTCTTCCTATACCTCATTTGACTTTTCCTTTAAAAATTTAGATGCTGTACTATTTGGTGCATGCACATTTAGTATTGATATTACTTTATTGTGTATGGTACTTTTTAGCAAGATGCAGTTTCCTTTCTTATCTCTTTAACTAGATCCATTTTTGTTTCTGCTTTGTCTGAAATCAGGATTGCTACCCCTGCTTTTTTTTTACTTCAGTTGAAGCATAATAAATTCTGCTCCAGTCCCTTACATTTTCTCTATGTGTGTCACTGCTTCAAATGTGTCTTTTATAAACCACATATTGTAGGATTTTGCTTTCCATTTCCATTTTATGGGTGAGTTCATAGCATTCACATTTATAGGTATGATTACTAACTGTGTATTTTCCTCCATCCAATTGTTTTCCCTTTTTATCCTTCTTCCCTTTTCTCCTTTAATCCTCTCTCCTCACTAATGTTTTGCTTCTGACCACCTCCTCCTTTAATCTACCCTCCTTTCTATCAGTCTCCAACCTTTTCTTATCCCCCTACTTCCTCTCTCTTCCTATTTCTTTATGGAACAAGATAAATTTCTATACCCAACTGAGTGTGTATGTTCTTTCCTCTTTGAGCCAATTCTTATGAGACTAAGGTTCAAACAATGCTCAACACTCCTCCCCCCATCTTTCCCTCCACTGTAATAGGTCTTTTGTGCCACTTCATGTGAGGTAATTTACCCCCATTCTACTTCTACCTTCTCCCAGCACAATGCTCTTTGTCACCCCTTAATTGATTTTATATCATTCCATCTAAATCTACTTATACCTGCACCCTCTGTCTATGTATACTCTTTCTAACTGCCCTGATAGTAACACAATTCTTAAGAGTTACGGTTTTCCCTTGTAGGAATGTAAACAGTTTATCCTTCTTGAGTCCCTTATTGCTTTTTCCTGTTTACCTTTTACTGCTTCTTTTGAGTCTTGTATTTGAAAGTTGAATTTTCTGTTTGGCTCTGGTCTTTTCATCAAAAAGGCTTGAAAGTCCTCTATTTCATTGAATTCTACATTTTGCCTGAAGGTTTATGCTTAGTATTACTAGGTAGGTGATTCTTGGTTGTAATCCTAGTTCCTTTGTCTCTGAAAGTATATTCCAAGCCCTTCAGTTCTAAATCAGCTCCTAAATCCTGTGTAATCTTTACTGTGGTTCCATAAATTTAAATTTTTTCTTTCTGTCTGCATTTAGTATTTTCTCTTTGACCTGAGAGTTCTAGAATTTGGAATTTGAAATCTCTTCCCAGAGATTTGGGGATCTATTTCAGGAGGTGATGAGTGGATTCTTTCAATGTCCACTTTGTCCTTTGGTTCTAGGATATCAGGGCAGTTTTCCTAGACAATTTCTGGAAATATTATGTCCAGGCTCTTTTTTGATCATGGTTCTCAAGTAGTCCAAAAATTCTTAAATTATCTCTAAGCTGTTTCTTCAATGATGTATTTCACACTTTCTTCCCTTTTTAATTCTTTACATTTTATTTTTTCTTGATGTCTCATGAAGTCATTAGCATTCATTTGCTCAATTTTAGTTCTTAAGGAATTACTTTCTTCAGTTAGCTTTTGTTCCTCCTTTTCTTTTTGGCCAATTCTACTTTTTAAGGAGTTGTTTTCTTCAGTGAATTTTTTTTAAGCAATTGGGGTTAAGTAACTTGCTCAAGGTTACATGGCCAGTTATTTATGGGTGTGGTGCTAAGTATCAGAGCCCAGATTCGATTCCCAGGTCATCCCGACACTGGGGCTGGTGCTCTTATTCACTGAGCCACCTGGCTGCCCCTTCTTCAGTAAAATTTTGTACATCTTTTTTCCATTTTCTGTGTTTCCTTTACCAAGCTGTTGACTCTTTTTATGATTCTCTTACATAGGTCTCATTTCTTTTCCTAATTTTTCTTCTACCTCTATTATTTGATTTTTAAAATTTTTATTGAACTCTTCTAGGAGTTATTTTGGGGCTTGTAACCAATTCACATTTCTCACTGAGATTCCACATGTAGGCTTTTTGACATTGTTATCCTCTTCTGAGTTTGTGTTTTGATCTTTCCTCTTGTCATAGTACCTTTCTAAGGTCAGGTTTTTTTTTCTCATTTTCCATCCTAATTCATGACTTTAAAAGTTGAGTTCTGGTCCTGAAAGACAGGGAGCACTGTCCCAAGCTTCTTTCACTGAGGATCAGGGGCTCAGCCACTGGCCTGCTACATTAGGACCTCTGAGCATGGCTGCTCACCTGCTGACCAGGGACTGTCAGTCTCACAACTGGCCCTCTCTGCTTCTGTCCTGCTGTGCTTGGACTGTGGGGCCTCAGTGGCTGATCTATGTTAGAGCTAGGGACCTCTTGCTGGCTTGTCCAGACACCACCCACACAAGGCTGTATTTCTTTTTGATCTGAGTGAGAGATACCTTTCCTGCAGTCCTTCTAAGTTATCTTGAGCTGGAAAATTGTTTCATCCCATTCTTTTGTGAGTTCTGCTGCTCCAGAATTCATTTTGAAGCATTATTCAGAGAAATTTAGAAGGGAATTTGGGAGTGCTCAGGCAAATTCCTGACTTTTCTCTACCATATTGGCTCCTAAGATAGTGTTCTAGCCTTTGAGAAATGCAAAATTTAGGGGTGAAATTGTGGTACTTAAAATATATGAAAGTGAACATTATTTTTCATCTATAAAATCATTCTGTGCAACCACTGAATATTAGAACTGGAGGAAGAAAGTATTCAAGATGGTCCTATGAACTAAAATGTTTCTTATCCTTTTGTTAAAATAAGGAAGGTCAGGAATCTAATTGAATATAACCTGCCAATCACCAATCACAAAATTTGCTTTTGTTTTATTTTTTGTCTGGAAAACTTCTCTTGCTTCCATAGAACATACTATGTAGACACAATGTTTTATTTTATAAGGTGCTTTGTAAAGCAGAAGAACTTAAGCTAATGTCTAGAAACCAATACTTGTGCTGGTTGTAGGGGCATGCACTTGGAATCCCAGCTGCCAGGTAGGTTGGCAGATATCTTTAGGGGCAGCTAGGTGGCTCAGTGGATAGAACTTTGGCCTCATAATCAGGAGAATATGAGTTCAAATCCAGCCTCAGACATTTGACACTTACTAGCTATGTGACCCTGGAAAGGTCACTTCTGCTATGGCTGCCTTTGGGGCTGCAGTAGTACCACAGCCATGGCCATCTGACACCCCATAGCCATGGACCTCAACAAAGGCCACAAAGTTACCAAAAACATTTTGAAGCCATGACACTGCCACCACAGGCACTTGACCAAACACATAAAGTTTGTGAGAGATATGATCTGGGAGGTATGTGGATTTGCCCCTTGTGAGAGGCTAGTTATGGACTTGTAAAGGTCTCCAAGGATAAGCAAGCCCTTAAATTCATAAAAAAGTATAGAAACTCATGTCTGGGCCAAGAAGAAGAGAGAGGAGCTCAGCAACATCCTAAATGCCATGAGGAAGTCCATTGCCAAAAAGGACTAAATTGGACCCTGCCAACTTTCCCCACTTACCCAATAAAGATTTGACAAATCGGAAAAAAAAGATATCTTGAACTTGTGAGTTCTGAGCTCCATTGGACTGAGCCAATCAGATGTCTGCACAAAGTCCAATGTTAATACAGTGAGTCCCCAGGATTGGAACTATGTGGAACTGATCACCAGGTTGCCTAAGGAGAGGCAAATTGGACCAAGTAGGAAACAGAGCATGTGAAAGCTCCAGTGCTGATCAGTTGTAGGATTATGCCCTTGAGTGAATAGCCCCTTTGCTTTCAATTGGGTCAGATGGCAAAACACAATCCCCTGTACTCCATCTTCCCCAAAAAAAAGTAAAGAAATTAATATCTGCAATTTTCTTCATTTTCTCTCTTCTATTAGTCTTTGCTAGAGTTTTAATTGCCCAGGAAATAGAGTGGATAAGGAACAGTCAATGGATTTCTACTGGAGTTTATCCCCTTCCCATTCTTCAGCTGTCCTTGAAAGGAACCACAGATTTTACTGCTAGAAGGGACCTCAAGAGAATTAGTAGGACAGATATAAACCCCCATTTTACAAATAAGGTGACTGGGACTGAAATGTAACTTGGTCAAATATAGTGTAGTGAATCAAAAATTTGAATGTAGGTCTTTTGATTCCTAGACTGGGTTTATCCTTCTTTCTGGGGTCAGTTTCTTTAAGAATCCCTGGATTAGCAGTGAGGGTGTCAGAGAACAATCAGTTCCCATAGTCCTGATCACAGAAGGGGCCAGTCATCCTGACCTATGTCTTGCCACTGGACTCAGATGACTCTGAGGAGAGAGTGAGGCTGATGACTTTGCATAGCTCTGCCTCACTTAAATCCAATTCACTTGCAAGTCAGTACATCATCTTCCTGATGTCACTGGTACTCTTCAAGAAGGAAGGACTAACAAAGAAGAAGAAGAAGAAGAAGAAGAAGAAGAAGAAGAAGAAGAAGAAGAAGAAGAATTGGAGGAGGAGGAGGAGGAGGAGAAAGAGAAAGAAGGAGAAGAGAAAGAAGAAGGAGAAGAAGAAGCAAATAATGCAGAATCCTCGATTCTTTTTAGTTTCTCCATACACAATTTGTTTATTCAAAGGATCTAGAATGGTAGGCTGGAGGGTCTTATCACAGAGCTGAAGTAACTTATGTAATGGGTTGGGTGAGATACCTTCTGCCAATTAGGCCACATTAGTACAAGTTGGTTGTTGAACTTCAAGCCAAAAGAGGCCCTAATTTTCTTCCATTTATGCCCATTAAGAAACTTTGAAATTTCATCTAAAATTTAATTGAAATCAGGCATCAGGGAATTTAAGGACAAAAAGAATTGTTTAAGGAGGTTTTTGGAATCACTAAACTATTTTTAAGGGGAAAGTTAAGCACTTTTAGGGGGTGGGGTATGGAATATATTCTCCACAGGTAAATACTGGAAAGAAAGGAGTTGCCAACATTTAATATATTTTTGATCTGTAATGAGAAAAGAAAGATCCACATCCTTATTGATTTTTTTTAAATGAAAGGGGAAAACTTTGAAAAAAAATGGATATTCTACTATTAAGTCTTAAAATAAAACCTGAAAAACTTTATGAATGGTTAGTCTGCTTGAACAGGGTATACAAGATTAGTTTGCAGCAGGGTCCAAGGAATCTGGATAAGTACTTGTTCTACACTAATACCTTTTTAAAAAGAAAGAGGAGGAGAAAGGAAAGAAGGAAGGAAAAAAGGAAGAAAAGAAGGGGGAGAGAGACAGAGAGACAGAAGAAAAGAAGAAAAGCTTCTGCTATTACTTACAGCAAGCCTATCTTGCACACTATGGGAGGCTCGCCCCTGATAGGACAATAAAAGAGAATGGAATAGTCATTTTATCTAGCCAGTTACTTAGAGTGAATGAAGTCACAGTTGAGAAGAGATGTGCTTTTCTTTCAAGAAACATTCCATACTAGAAAAGCAACTGGGAACCTGGTCTCAGAAATTTCTACTAGAATGCAAAATGGAGGTTTGGTAACTATAATTTCTAGTTAAGAATGTAATACTCTAGGATATGTTAAAAATTGATCTCCAGATGCTTCAAATATCTTGAGTCTCAAAACTTGATTTATGTATCTAGAATTTCAATGAATTGAAACTTTTCTTTCTAGATATGGAAGAGACAAAGTTGGGGGGATATATTCTGTCCATTATGGTATGCAATGTGCAATCTATGGATCTCAGTACAAATTTATGAATTTTATGTTATTGCTTAGCCTCCAAAGAGCAATATATAGATACTTTTATTTAAATAATTTGCTGTCTACCCTGCTGCTGCATGCTAAAAATCATAAGGCCTTTCTATCTTCTCTACAGCTGAACCTATGTTGGCTCCCACAATTAGAATGTGAGTCTCTTCCAAGCAAAGATTGTCTCATTTTTCTATTTCCTATCCCTTGCCCTGGATCATAAGTTTTTAAACAATTCTTTTTCTTATATTCACATACTTTTTAACCTGTCAGTGTCTCCAAAGAGCTCTCTAAGATTATAAATGATAGATGAGTGACCAACCAGCATGAATGGAATAAGTTTCCACATTGGGACTATCCCCACATCAGTAAAATCACAAGTCTAGACCCCTTCCCCCCCAAAAAAAATAAAACTACATTTTAATTATTACTGAGATATTCATAAAATCAGACATTTAGAACTGAAAGTTAGGCTAAAGGTAATCTAGTTCAACTTCCTTATTTTACAAATAAAGAAACCGAGGTCTAGAGAAGTCAAGTAATTTGCCCAAGGTCACACAGGTGGTGAGCATCAGGATTTGAACTCATGTCTATTGATTTCAAATCCTGTTCTTTTTCTACTATTCCATACTGCTTTTATGAAATAAAAACCCTAAAATCTGGGGCTGCATACAATAAATATTGGCCCACTATAACAATACTAAATGCTGTACAGTAGTGGGTTTCATAAGCATCATGATAGTTTCATATTTCTCTTAACACAATTTGCTATATTACTGTGGATTTGGGCCAGTTTATTTTTCTCAGAAATAATAGCACCTGGAGTCATGTTATTATGAGATGGTTTTTCTGATGTTTTGTTTTAATATAAAATCATAGACATGTTATTGCTGGGCTAAATAGAGTTTTACTCATTCAACAAATATCACAGTGCCCACTGTATTTAATGTACTGTGCTGGGCACTGTGGTGAGTACAAAGATGAATAAGACACAATGCCTGCTTTTAAGGAACTTAGAATCTGGTGGGAGAGATAAGACATGTACACAAATAACTAACACAAGGCAGAATATGATTAGTGCCCTAAGAGGAGAATAAACAGAGGGTTATGGAAGTTAAAAGTAGACTTGAGATCACTCTGGTCTGGGAAATGTAAGGCTCATTGTAGAAATGGAATTAATACCTTCAGTAGACAGAGGGTAAGAGACAAGAGTCAGGTATGACTGAATTTTTTATTCTGGATGACTAGTAAAATGATAGTACAATTAAGAGAAATATACTCCATACACATATAAAACTTACATATACACACATATACATATACTCATATATTCTAAAATATTTATAGCAGAACTTTTTGTGATAGCTAAAAATTGGAAGTGAAGTAGATGCCCATCATTTTGAGATTAGCTAAACATATTATGGCACATGCATGTAATGAAATATTACTGTGCTGTAAGAAATAATGCTTGATGATGACAGAGAAGCATGGAAAGATCTATGTGAACCGATGCAAGGTAAAGTTAGCAGAGCTGAGAAAGCTTTATACACAATAAGAACAACAATGTAAATGGAAAGAACAACTATACACCAAAAAATCAGAAGTATATGTAACAAAACTATAAAGATCAAGTGGAACTCAAATGCAGATAGATATGAGAAGACACTACCAACTTACCCTTTCATGGAGTGGAAAGTCCACAGGTGTGACATATTGCACAGGTTTTCAGACTTTTTCAATGTATTGATTGGTTGTGCTGATTTTTTTCTCTCCTTTTTCCTCTCTGAAAAAATACTATTTTTCATATGGGATAGCTCTCTAGGAAGGGGAAGAGTAGGGATACATGGAATACTATAGTATTGTTAAAACAACAAAAAAATCAATAGCAACTTATTTAAAAAAATCAGGAAGAGAACCGGTGGGAGGGGATAAGTGGTAGGTCAAGATAATGAATTCAGTTTTGCTCATGTTAATTATAAAATGCTAGTGGAACATTCAGATAGAGAAATCCAGCAGACAGTTGGAATTATAGGTCAGATATTAGGGAAGAGGCCAGGAAGGAGAGTTTTTATTTTAGGAGACATCTACATAGAGGTGATGCTGAGAGGTAGGAGTGAATGGGGTTGTAGACGGGGAAAGTGTACAAGCCTAAGAAATGGAAAGATAGAATCTTGCCAAATATCAACATTAAAGGGTGGGAAGAAGATGAAAAAGCTAGCTAGATAAAAAGAAGTAATTTTTATTTAAAAAAAGGCAAGAGCAGACCCAGGACAGTGCTGAATCATAGAAGCCATAGGAGGGGCATTTCAAAGAAGTCTTAGGAGGTACAAGTCAATCTTTTGTAACATTCCCTTTGGGATTACTCTCACACACATTCATGTTGGGTCCTCAGAGGGCAATTGACTACTACCCCCTTCACAGTTCTAGGGTTCATCTTGAATGGTTTGGGTGCTTAATGCCTATTAGTTCAAGTTCCATCTGGGGATGAAATGAGGCACTCATAAGTCATTGAATAGTTGATTAAAGATTTACCTTGCCCTAACATGGGAAGGATATGTGATAAGGATATAGTGGTATTCAGCTTCTATAGATATCCCCTCCCCACCCCTCATATTTCTATGGAAACTCCTCTGTCCAGTAGGTAGGGTATGGTATTACAAATGGTCTTCAGACATCTACCAATTCAGAAGAGTCCTGACTCCACAAGAGTGGAACTTTTTATGCCCTTAGATGATCAGGAAGGGAGAAAAAGGCCAATCAAATCCCAGGAACATCTTCCTTGCCTTTTAGGGAAAAGTAAACGGTTTGGAGGCAAACCAGGAACTCTAGTCCTATTGGGTGGATGTATTATTGTTACCCCAAAGCCCCATCCCTTATGCTTCCTGATAGTTATCAAAGCCAGATTTAAATAGCATTTAGAAAATGGTACTTACTATGTCCTATAATAAGAGAAGTTTGTATAAAAACATCCTTGAGAAGTCTGAGACACACTATTCCAGAAAAACATACACAGGAAAGTGACCTTAAGATTGCAGATGTGAGGAATCTGTAGCCTCGAAGCCACATGTGGTCCTCTAGGTCCTCAAGTGCAGCCTTTTGGCTTAAACAAAATTCACAGAACTTGTGGCCTCAAGGTCACAGATTCCCCACTGCTGGAGAGAGTACCTGTGGCCATGACATGACTCACGGCTCCTGTTTGGATGGATGTCATTTTCTCTCTTCGTGAAATACTCCTGACATGGTCTTGAGGCATGGCACCATTTGAACTTTTTCAGGGGTCTTGGAGTATAGGAGTATAGCAGAACCTAATAGGATACCAGCCTACCTCAAACTTGAACACATCTGTTGTCCTTAGCCCCAAATGTGTGCAGTTGCCAATGTGAAAGTGAAAATGAGTTTACTAATAAAATCACACAAATGTTTGAAGTTGAAAAAGTTAAATGCACAAATGTTGAGGGTTGACTGTATGTACAAAGAAAGCTTTCTATATACAGGATGAAAATGATTAAAGAGAGAAGGCACTAGAATTAAGAGAGGGTTGGGAAAAGCTTCTAGTAAAAGAAAGGTTTTGATTTGAGAGTTAAAGGAAACCAGGGAGATCAGTAGGTAGGGATAAGGAAGGGGAACATTCCAGGGATGGGGGACATCCAGGGGAAATGACTGGCACAGAGAGATGGAGTGTCATGTTCCTAGAAATGCTAGGAGGCCAGGATCACTGAATTAAAGAGTACAGGTAAGGGAATAAGGTGTAAGAAGATGAGAAAGGTAGGAAGAGTCTAGGCAATAAAGGGCTTCGAATACCAAATACAGCATTTTATATTCGCTCCTGGAAGCAAGGAGGAACCACAGGGGTTTGAGTAGGGGGTGATATGGTTGGACCTATACTTTACTAAAATCACTTTGGCAGCTGAATGGAGACTGGATTGGAGTGGAGGGACATCTGAGGTAAGCAGACCCACCAGAAAGCTATTACAATAGTCCAGCTGTGAGGCGATGAGGTCCTATGAGAGAGTGATGGCAGTATTAGAGGAGAGAAGGTGGTGTATTTGAGAGATGTTGCAGAGATGGAATGAACAGGACTTAGCAAAAGTTTAATATGGGGGGGGGGGCGCAGGGAAATAGTGATGAAGCCAGGATAACTCCCATATAGAAAGCCTGAGGGACTAAAGAGATTGGTGTTGCCTTCTATGGTAATAGGGAAGGTGTGTTTGGTGGTGGGGGAGAGTTCAGAGGGAAAGTTGGGTTCCATCTTGGATATACTGGGTTTAAGATGTTTCCTGGACATCCAGTTTGAGATGTTTGAAAGGTAGTAGGAGACGTATTTGGAGGGCAGCAGTGAGTTTGGGGCAGGAAAGGTGGATTTGAGAATCAGCCCCTTTAGGTGCTCATTAAATCCAAGGGAGCTGAGGAGATCACTAAATGAGATCATATAGAGGGAGAAGAGAAGAAGACCCAGCAGAGAATCTTGGGGAACACCTGCAGTTACGGGGTTTTGCCTGGTAGTGGATCAGGTAAGAGGGACAGAAAAGGATCTGGTACAACCAAAGGGATCTACCTCCTGAAGCTTGACTTTCTTCTACTGGAATCTCTTCTGTTATACATCAACCCAGAGGTGTATCTAATTTTTTCAATCAATACCAGTATATTCCCTTATTTGATTTCATCTAATGATTCAAAAATACTTAATTCCTCCCAAATTACTTAAGGACTTGTTGGCCCCTAAATTATGTGTCTCATTGATTGATTAAATAGAGGCATTTTTCATGCCTACCTTGCACCTTTGATTTGTAACTCAATAAAAGAGGTATTCTCATCTGATGAAGTCCCAGGATGTTGTGCATCTTGTTAATTGCATTAATTAGGGATGAGGTTTCATAAGTGAAATGCCAAGTTGATGATCCCTATTAAATAGATAAAAAAGCATTTATAAACATTTACTATGTGCCAGGACTTGTGCTAAGCCTGGGATTTCTAATATAAGCATGGAGATAGTTCCTGTCCTCAAGGACCACTTGTTCTAATGTGTCAGGGAGGAGGGTGGACAGATGAAAGTCTCACTGCTCAAAAGTATTTGCCTAATTTATTTCACCAATTAGAGATTTGCTGGGATTGACAAATTCATCTTTTAAAATATAAATGCCCCTTAGAAAGTTAAACTTATCATTCATTCTAACCTCAATATGAATTACTTTAATCAGATAATCAAATTGCTTTCCTTCTAATAACCAGCTGAGACCACCCCACTGAGGGTTTTGTTCAAAGGAGAAAAAATAGAGGAATTATCTTGTAAAAATAACTTGGACAAAGGGTGACAACATGCTAGTATATTAACAAGAAATAGTGGACATGATTAATTACATTACTCTATATGATTATTATACAGTAGATTCAGCCCAATACTTTATAGTATATTATAGACCTGTCTTTCTTAAAGCATCCTTTAATACAATATTTTCATGAATTATCTTTTCATAAACATTTAGTACAGCTATTAACATTTTGTTAAACCTTGTGTAAAATGGAATTTGGTTTTTTAATGCCTGAACCAATGAAAACATTTTAGAAAGTAATGCAATGGTATTCCTCCACTATCTGTAGAAAAACCATTAAGGCCATTTTCTTATTTTATCTCAAATAGCTAAGAAGGAATAAGATAGCAAAGCAGGTCAAAAGCTGAATTTATATAAAGAGACCAAGAGAATTTTTTTCTTTCCTCATTGTGTAATAGTAGAGTTTAGTTCGATGCTGATTAAATAGGATCTCGTTGCTAATAGAAACCACAGTCCTGCCAGATGCCTTCCAGAAACCGGGTTCTTTACTATCTAGGACAATACTGCTGAAGTTAAATTATTAACCTATATGAGTGACCTGAAACAAGACCATTTACTTTTCAAAGACTTAGTTTGGTCATCTCTAAAACAAGGGGGTTGGATCGGATGGTCCCTAAGGTCTCTCCCAACTCAGGTTTTCTAGGAGAGTCTAGCTTCAGAGCAATAGCAGCTCGTAAATAAACCTACTTCTCTACAGTCTTGGGGGACACTGGTTTGTCATGGAAAGAAGGGACTTGGCTAAGTGCAGTTTAGTTTCTTCTTTATCTGTATCAGTCATTTTATCATAGTTTCTAAGTTGAATTGTCTTTTTTTTTTAAGCAATTGGGGTTAAGTAACTTGCTCAAGGTTACACGGCCAGGTGTTTCTGGGTGGGTGCTAAGTGTCTGAGCCCGGATTCAATTCCCCAGGTCATCCCAACACTGGGACTGGTGCTCTTACTCGCTGTGCTACCTGACCGCCCCTTGAATTGTCTTTCTAAAAAGTTTGTTGCTTTTTATAAACTTTTGGAAAGATTTTCATGTGCTGGGACATCTAGGTGGCAGAGCAGATAGAGCAGCAGCCCTGAAGTCAGGAGGACCTGAATTCAAATCCAGCCTCAGATGCTTGCTGGCTGTGTGACCCTGGGAAGTCATTTAACCCCAAATGCCTCCAAAATAAACTTTAAAATGACAAAAAAAATTTCATATGCTAAATAAATATTTAGTATTTTTCTTTGTAGCTAAATGATATTCAAAACAAATGATAGTCTATAGAAAGAACGTCTTCAGAGACTACCATATTCCCATAATTCTTTGGGATCAGAGAGACTCACTCAAGGGGGAGAAGGTATTAAAATACCAGTCCCAGGGGGGCTGTACCTAGGCACATAGCTCTGACCATCCCATGCCTCCAGCTCTTGAGAAAAAGCATTCTCAAGAGTTATGGTTTCTTGATCATGCCCACACCACATCAACGGGAGCATAACCCAGTGTTCTATGACCATGACTCCTGCCAAGAAACCCACTGCTCTTAGTGTTATCTTTCAGAGCCATGACAAGGGTAGGGTGACTAGAGCTTGACCCTAAGGTTTTCAGTTTAGGGCATGAAGGACTTGTAGCTCTTCAGCATCAGAGCAACAAGTTTAGTGATATCCTCCTCAGCCTGGCACCTTACATGTGGTCTTTCCAGCAGTGGCCCATAGCTCTGGTGCTTACACTCCCACACATCTTCATATCAGTGTGCTGGTCTGGTCCTCCGCAGGTCACTCCCTACCCTTCAACTCCCATGTCCCTGATACTCATAGGCTCCAGCCTCCTCAACAGTGTCCCGGGAACTCTACTGGAGAATCACAGAATTTCAGAGTTGGAGAAGACTTCAGTGGCCACCTAGTCCAATCAATACCTGTAAAAGAATTCATCCCACAACATACCCAACAAGTCGTTCATCTAGCCTCGACCTTTTCACTTCTGGAAAGTTCTATGTCTTAGGGAGTTTTCTTATATCATATATTTCTTATATCAAACCTCCTTACAACTTCTACACATTGTGTGTGTGTGTGTGTGTGTGTGTGTGTGTGTGTGTATAGTCTTCCCCATTAGAATGCAAGTTCCTTGAGGACAAGGGATGTTTCTGCTTTTCCTTTGTTATTTCCAGACCTTAGTACAATGCCTTACACATAGTAAGCAGTTAACAACTGCTTGTTGATTGATTGATTGCTGCCCTTTGGGGTTAATCTAAGTCTAGCCCCCACTTACTCATGATAGCCCTTTGAATGGTGGAAGATCCTGTCCAGTCTTCTTTTCTCCAGGAGAGACATCCCCAGTGACTTCAAGCAGAACTCATATGGCATGATTTCAAGGCTCTTCACTATCCAGGTTACACCCCAGTTTCTCAATGTCCTTCCTAAAATGTATCACTTGGGCCATCTCCAGTTGCTCTGATGTGTACCTGACAAATGAACCCAGATGGCTCCGGAGGAGAAAGTGAGGCTGGCAGCACTATAGATGAGGTATGACTAGAGCAGAGGAAAGCAGGATTATCACCTCTTCATTCCTAGAAACTATTCCTCCCACTACAGCTTGACAAATTACAAGAGCTTTCTTGGATGTCATACCACATGGCACCCTTCTCTCCACTGATCCTGCCCTCACCCAGGGGAGGGCTCCCATCGCCTCATGCCTAGTCTATTACAGAACCCTGCTGGTGGGGTCCCTGAAACAAGCCCCTCCCCACACTAACGTGTCCTCCACTTAGCTATCAGAGTGATCTTCTTGAAGTGCAGATATGACTAGGTCACCTTTCCTTCATCCTCCCATTCCATAAACTCCAGTATGTCCCTCTCACCTCCAGACGAAATATAAAATCCTCTGACATTCAAAGCCCTTCCTAACCTGCCCCCACCACATCTAATCTTATACCTTATATCTTGATTGTGTGATGTGGGAGACACTGGCACAGGACTGGTCAATATGACACACCTGCATCCAAAAAGGAGCTGTGCTCTATGAGCAAAGCAGAATTGCAGTAGCCCGAAAGTAAAAGGTGAGATTGCAAATTTAGAGACATCACTACTCCAAATGTTCATATAGACTGTGCATAGACTTGTGGTAGAGCTCATATTGATCTGATTGTCCACAGTGTCTTGTGCCTTGACCTTGACATAGTGATGCCATTTTGGTCCTCTTTGAGCACAAAAGAAAACCAATCAACCTTATGCCTCCCCACACATGCTCTTTGATCTGGCAATCTGGCCTTGCTCCTCAAACAAGATTCTGTACCTCCTGGCCTGGAGCATTTTCAGCTGCCCTCACACGGGCCTGGAATTCTCTCCCTCCTCAACTCTACCTCCTGGCTTCTTTCAAGACCCAACTAACTCCTACCCTCCATAAAGGAGTTTTTTTTTTTCTGATACCCTTAATTCTAGTGCCTACCCGCCATAGAATATTTCCTGGTTATTGAGGGAAAACTAGAACCTTTAGTGTGAGGGCCTGCTGAGCCCTTTTCAGGGCTGCTCATGCACCTTGGGTGTCTATCTTTCACCCCACTCCCACCTATGGCTCCAAGAAGCTGTAGCATACACAGAGGACCCAGTAAAACCATCTTAGCCGATGAGCTAAACCAGGCTGAGGATAACCAATAGGCCTTAAACCTGTTGGCGATTTAGGAGGATGTCTATCCCAACCATGTGAAGACTTTCCCTGGCAGAATGGGTAGATGAGAACAATGGCCATGAAAGCAACTGAAACAAGTGCTGTGGAGTACTTAGAGCTTGGTCAAACATCAAAGACACCAAGGTCATCCACCAAGGCCACTACCGGTCTCCTTGACCTTTGTCCTGCCACTGGACTTTGATAGCTCAAGAAGAAAGAGTAAGGCTGATGACTTTGCTCAGCTCTGACTCACTTAAATCCAATTCACATACAAGTCAAGTCATCACTTGTATTGTCATTGGTCCTCTTTAAAACGAAGGGCAAACAAGATTTCCTATTTATCCTGTATATAGCTTATTTGTACATGTACAAAGTTTGCATGTCGCCTCTCATTAGATTATGAGCTCCTTGAGATCAGGGACTCACTGCGACTTCCTGTTTTATCCCCATTTGCTGAACACAGTACCTAGAATATAGTAGACACTTGATAAATATTTATTTACTGATTAATTGAGTTTGATTAATTTGAATTAATTAATTAAATTGAATTCATTAAAGTTTAATTAATTTGAACCTGTAGTTCATTAATCACTCATTCAAATTTTTCAAATGAATTGCTGTCTAACAATGTCTCCTCAGCATTATGCTTATAAAGTTGAATTTTCAAAAGCAAGTATAAGACTTTACATTCATCCTTATTAAATTTTTTGTTCCATTCAACCTAGTATCATACACCAGAGCTGTCAAACAGATTGCTCATAGGCCAAAAGCAGCCTGAAACACTCTTGAGGGGGACCCAACCACATTAAAGTGTAACTGGGAAATATTTAACAAAATTAATAAAAATACAACATAACATAGATAATGTTAATTTGTGGTTTTCCAAGTCAATATGTGACCCCCCTGGATTTTCATTTAAGGTTTAGTAGGCCTTGTTTTTATTTGAGTTTGAAACCACAGTTCTAGACCATCAGATTTTTTTTAAACCTTGACTCAGGCATCCAGTGTATTTGTTATCTTTCTAAACTCTGAGTCACCTGCAAATATGGTTGAGCATGTGATCTATACCTTTATCCAAGCCATTAATAAAAATCTTAATGAGCATAGAACTAAACATAGATCTCAAGGGCAGTCCACTGGAGACCTTAATCATGAATGTCTACATCTTGGGTCCAATACAACCATTTCTGAATTATATACTTCAACCTCCCTGTCTCCTCAGGAGTATTTCCCTTTGGCCTCCTTTCCAAGGTACCATCTCCCTGCTCAACTAAATTGAGTAATCGTTTCAATCTGCTTAGACTAGTTATAAAAAGAAAATTGCTAGTTATGGCTCTGTAATGAATGTGATCTCCTCGAGAATAAGGGATGTTTCATTTTTGTCTTTGTTTCCCAGAACCTCGTTTAGTGCCTGGCACTTAATAAATGCTTGTTGATTGATTAATGATTAATTCCTGCTTGAGATGCTTCTCTAACATCCTTCCTTCCATGACAACATAGCAGTATAGAGAGTATTAATGATATTAGACTGAAAAGCTGACTTGGAAAAGACTCACACTGTATATTCCTGAAAATTTGGAAAGAAATCATTTTGGGCAACAGATGTTGATGTTTTATAGCTGGAAGGAACTTTTAGAACTGGAAGGAACATTAGAGGCATAGTAGGACAACACCCACATGTTTCAGATGGGTAAACTGAGGCCAAGGGAGAGTAAGTGAATTACTCAAGGTCACAGAGGTAGTACCCATCAGAGATGGCATTTGAAAGTAGAACCCCCCAACTGCAGTCCCAGAATTCCTTCTAATGTGTTATGTACTTTAGAGAATTTTCCTGATATTTATTTTGCTTTGCTATTAAAAAACAACAACTCATTTTTGCCCTAACACAATATAGCTCATGTAATTAATATTGACTGGTCTGGAGGGGATTCACAGAAGGGAAAATGGGGGCTCAGAGGAATAATTTGAGAAGCTACAAACACAAAGTGGGTACAAATACCCAGAGGTAACAACATAATTTGTATGTCACACATTCATTTGCATAGTGTTTTACAATTATTTTACATACATTATCTTACTCAATATTCAAAATAGTCCAGTTAGGTTGGCAACACAGGTATCATTAATCCTATTTTACAAAAGACCATTAAGACTCAGACTAGGTGTCTCTGGTCACAGGGCAAAGAAGTGACAGAGCTTGGTGTAGGAATCACATCTTCTCACTCTTATACACTGGGTTGTTTTTTTTTTTACTGCATTATATGTGAGACCATAATGATGGTGATGATGATGATGATGGTGATGATGATGATGATGATGATAGCATCTATGTAGTCATTTTAGGTCTAAAAATTATCTTATTTGATCCTCACAACAACCCTGAGAAGTAAGTGCTATTATTACTATTTTACAGATGAGGAAATTGAGGCAGACAGAAGTTAAGTGACTTGTTCAGGGTCACAAAGCCAGTAAGTGTCTGAAGCCATATTGGAACTCAGATCTTCTGGACTCTAGCTACAGCACTCTATCCACTGAGATGCCTACTTGGATAAATGAACTGTTGGACACAAGGCAAGGATTTTGCTTCTTTTTTAAAAGAGTCAGTGAATAAATATTTATTAAGTGCCAGACACTGTGCTAAATATTTGGAGACAAAAAAGGTCAAAAGACACAAAGATCTAGAAACAATCGAATCAATAAATATTTTGAGTGTCTACTGCATATTTGATGAAGCAGAGAGTCAGAGATGAAAAAAGACATAAATAGCACAAAACTGGGAAAGAAACAATACTAATTGGGTTCCTACTCCCTGCAAGGGATGCTGGGGATATATAAGGAAGAATAAAACAGCCCCTGCCCTCAAAGAGCTTACAATCTAGTAATGAAAATAAGGTCACAAGCAACAATAAAATAAATTAGAATGTGCCAAATTCACAGGAGGCATACTAAATGCCATGTAAGATGCAAGAAAAGAAAGATTCCTTTTACCTGGGGGGATCAAGGGACAGTTTAAAAGAGGCCCTGATCTAGGCCTTGAAAGAGGGGAAGGATTTCAATAGGTTCAGGAGATGGGATGGGATTTTAGGTGCAGAGGCAAAAAGGGGTAACTGAGTTTTGAGAAGGTTTATAAGTGCAGTTTGCCTGAAATAGAGATGAATAGAATGAAATAAAGTAGGAAAGGCAGATTGGCTTTGAATGTCAGTCTAAAAAGTTCGTACTTCATTCTGTTTTCAAGGGGAGCCAAGCTACAAAATTGATGTTATCAGAGCTGTCCATTTGGAAGATTATACTTGTGGTAGTGAGTAATATGAATCAGAAAAGGAAAGACTGGAAGCAGTGAGTTATTGCAATAATCTGGGCGAGAGGTAATGAGAGCCTAGAAAGGTTTGGTTTTAGTGAGAGTGGTAAGGGAGGGAAAAAATTGAGAGATATTATGAAGGTAGAGTTGATAGCTGATAGGATAACTGATTGAATATGAGAGGTGCAGCTAGGAGAAAGAATAATCCATAACAAAATCTGAGAATAGGGAGGAGTATAAACATGGACAGAAATGGTGGGAAAGACAGAACTGAATGTATCTGAATGGTAAGACAGAGTCAGGGAGACCCAACAGAGTGAGAAGAGAAAAGAAGTACTGAAACAGGAAGAGAACTTAGTATGGGAAGTAAAGAGAATTGTCTTTCATTTGAATAGCACAGAGTTACTATTATTTCCTTTTTAGAGATGAAGAACTGGGCCTTCTAGAGGTTAAGTGACTTACCCATAATCCCACAGCCACTAATTGTCAAAGGCCACATTTAGAATTCAGCCTCCTTACACTTAGGAGTATATGGAGGAAAAATACAGTACTGTAAATTCTTCAGTGGTAACAAGCAGCAAAAGAAAGCTAGGTTTTTGGTGTGGAAAACATCAGGGACTTTTCATTTATGTCTCAGTCAAGCTGTTAATGTGAGCAAGATTGTGCTAATGTAAATCAGGTTGCAAATAAACACTCCTATTTCTGTTTTAAAATTTCATTTTTTTCTGAAGACAAAAGAATAATTTTCCTGGTCTGGCTTCAGGTGTTATCTTTTGTTCTCAAGAATACCATTTCCATTAGTTAAATGCTTTAGTTAATGCCTAGTAAAACACAAAAATCTCAAATGAGTAAGGAGAGTCAATTTCCTTAGCTGAGGCACACTGCCAACCTCTGAACCTTTAGGTGTGATCAATCTGCATAAAGAAAAACTCTTGTCATTACAGAAGCTTTCAGAAGAACAACGCCATCAATAATAATAGTAATTTAGTTATGCGGGATAATCTCACATGCCACAAGAACCTTGATGTAGGGACAGCATGAGGCCTGAAGCCCATGTCAATGGAGCACATTGCTAGATTTGCCAGAAGCTCCCTCTATTCAATAATCCCTGGGACTTGGCCAGTCATGGAGCCTTATAAGGGATCTAAACTAATTAAAGTCCCTCTCAGCCCCCATACCCAGGCATGAATTAGATCTGGTTGGGCTTCCAAACCCTGTCCAGTTCTTCCTTTATTCTTTTCTACTTCTCTTGTCCTAATTTGGTTTGTTTAACAGGATTCGGCTTATACCTTTTTATCACTAGTCTGCTGGCTCACTTCAGTGAATTGCTGTCCATCTTACTCTTTCCCAAACCCTGAACTGCCTTTATCTTTCCCTCATTTCCCATCCTCTCTAATTCACATCCCCGTATGAACTTGGTTTTTCTTTTTAATATTAATATTTTGATAACTCTATATAAATAAAATTGATTTCCTTTCATAGTTCTTTGAATTTTATGCATTTAAAAACATTTCTCTGTGAAGCAGTCCATAGCATTACCCAACCGCCAAAGGGGTCTTTAAGATGCACAGAAAAAGAGGTTAAGAATTCTTGCTTTAGAGACCAGAGTCTGTTTCGAGACCACTGAGTTAAATCATAAGTTCGGGTGATGAGCAAACTTTGAAGTTTTGTACTTTGCATGAGTTCATAACCTCATGTGGAAGGGAGAGTTCTCTCAGAGTCCAGACAAGGCAATGAAGAGTATATTCCTTGGTCATCTGGTCCTGCCCATGATGTTATCTAACCTACCTTTGTATCCAATAAAATAATTCTATTTCACCACACAGGAAAATCAGTACCATCCCTCTAAAAAAACCTTGTTATTTTAATGGGTCTATCAGGAGCACCTAAGAGTAAAGTTTCTCACACAACAGATTTAAAAGCAGAAAGAACCTTAGAGTCAGTCCCTTCTGGTTCAAACCATCTTTTTGCAAATGAGGAAACAGAATCTCATAGAGGTTGAAGTGCTTGGTCTAAGACCTAGTTGGAAGAGCCAGGATTTGAATCCAGGTCCTGTGATTCTAAATTCAATAATCTATGCTACCTCCTCCTTTGATGGTGACCGCAATCAATCAAGTTTTAACATCAACAAAAAGCTTATTATTGTTCTTTCATTAAGTTTTATTGTTAGAACTAATATTGTTTGGAGTCCTTTCATTTAGGAAAGGTAAATGAACAAATAAGTGAAAATATGAGACTTTTCTCTCTGTGAGAGGGACCCAAAATTAACTGTAGGATAAATCACTTTTCTCTATACTTTTCTCCTTCCTTCACAACAGCAATCAGTCGTAATCCCAAAACATCAGTCAGGGCACAGTGGTAACTAACAATCTTCCTTCCCTATTAATCAATAACTACACTTGGCCCCTAAAAAGCAAGGGAACACCACAACCACTCATATGACATGGAAATTTTTTTCCATATAAAATAAGAATTCTGGGAAGCTATCTTTGGAGCTGCCATCTCAATTCATACTTAGAAGACCACAGCATTCATTGCATTCACAGTCTAGCTGATTCTAAAGAGTATCCTTGAAGAAATCTCATTCGGAAATATAACTATTTTACGTGGATTTTCTTCTTTTTCTCTCCATAGTGTGGAAACTGATTTGCCACATAGTCTCTTATATGAAGAGGCTTTTGTCACTTTTGCCAGGAATTGAAATGGGTAGGAAAAATTCACTGAGTCTATGTCTCCTGTTAAAACTCCTAAAAATAGCCCTCATTCCAGCTGATGTACTGAGTGGCCCTAATTTATCTATCAAGTATTTCCTTTGACCTAGTACTTGCCATTTCAGCATTTGTTAAAACAGGATTCATTGAGGCATTCTGTTATATAATTAGAAACACATGGAATGTTTCCTGGCTTAGTGATGTACAATACCTCTCAGAAAACTTAGAGCACTTAACATAAAATGTAATGCTTATTATGTGATATTTAGTCTTACAGTACTTTGTATCAAATAGATTGCTATTATTTCTTTTTTTATCAATAATATGGCATTGAGATGGCATACTAACAAACCGGAGAACTTATAACACAATGACCTAACAATTTATGCCACTAAAACATAATAAAAAATAATAACAACAATGATGATTATATCTTATAATTTTATAGTACCTTAAGGTTTGCAAAACACTTTAAATACACTAATATCTTACTTTTTTCCAAACCCATTTATAAGCTTTGTCTGATTCTTTCCAGACATGTCTACACTTACCAAAAATAATGTAGAATTCATGAAAAATACATGACACTCCCATATACATTGGAACTAAGCAGGCTGAAGCATTATGCGTGATTTTCAGTTGATACCACAATTAACATACATTGGCAGGTTAAAAAGTATTTTAAATCTAGAAGACACTACACAATACAGGATGATTTCAGTAAATATTGAAAAAAAGTCATTAATTTTCAACAGAACCCTGCAGCAGTATTTAGGGAACAAATACATTTTTGCTTAGCTGTTTAAGCTTTACTTACGATTTAAAGAACGAGCAAAAATAACTGCCCCAGTTATTCAATTTAATCATGTTTGTATAAAGGCATTGCAGGGGGATATGCACTGTTTTTCACTGATCACATTTCTAAGTCTAGTTTTCACTTTGAATATACATATGTTTCTTTGTGGAGGAAGAGATATTTGTCTAGCTTTTTATTAGTTACAGTTTCTTCTCTTGAATTATGTTTTTAATTGTGCAGCTTCACTCAGACACCTTTCTTGTGTTGATATGTTCAAGCTCTGCCTCCCAGGAAAGCTCTATCTCATTGATAGTTGAGTGATCCTTGATCCAAGGTAAACTTAATTAGAAAAAGGTCATGGGAACACCTGTAGGTTTTAATGTAAGTTCCATTCACTTAACAATAGTTTTCTGAAGTAAGGTTAAAGGTCACGCAGCCATTCTGTATATTTGTGCGTGTTGCTAAATAAAATTCTGCACCAAGAAAATTCAACACTGAAGTGAAGGATAACTTTAGGTTTTATTATTTGGTACTCTGAAATCTCCAGAGTGTAATACACTATAAGGTAGTATTTCCATAAATAATCTAGCATTTATTAGACAAATACCCTCAGGTATTATTCTACTTTGGAGGGAGAAGAGGACATTAATTATTTCCATGCTACTATTTTTTTGGTCTTAATGACACAGCTCATATATCAGAGCACAGTTCCTGTTTCTCTGCCTTTGCCTTTGAAGACTGAATTTGCCATCTGCAATTAAAAAGTTCAATTGGCAGACCACTAGAGCAAGTGAGTGTATCAAAACAGGGGCAAATAAAATTGCAGGAATAATTATCTTGAACTATTTTAACCCAGTTTATGAAGTAATAAAATAGGATCATCCACATAAGAACTTGACAACAATGGAAAGTAAAACATAGCTCTCTGGTCAAAGGCTATGAACAGTGTTCAAAAGAAGAATTGCAAATTATAAGTCATCTTTTGCAAACATGCTCCAAATCATTAATAGCAAGATAAATGCAAAACAAATTAACTCTGAGGTTTCACCTCACACGTGTAGTTTAGAAGAGATGTCAAAAAATGAGAACAGTAATGGTAAGACAGGTACACTAATACATTGTTAGTGGAATTGTGAAAATAAATTAAGAATTATGTGGGAAGAAATATTGAAGTGTTCCTATCTTATGATGCAGTTGCATTGGTTGTACATCCCAAGGAAGTGAGAGATAGAAACAAAAGGTTTACACACACACACATGTATGTATATATGTGTATAATACATGTGTATATGTGTGTACGTACATATATGCATATGTATATATGTGTGGGTGTATATATATATACATATATACATTCATACATACCCTAAAGTATTCATACAGTATTCTGCAAAGAACTGGAAACAAAGTATGTATATATTGATTAGGCTGAAAAGACTATGCCATATGAATATAATGGAATATATTGTTCAGTAAAAGAATTATTACTATAAAGAATTCAGAGATATATGTGAATGTATGTATTGATGAAGAGTAAAATAAACAAAATGGAATTTGTATTTATTAATAATTTACTATATCCTAATTATGGTGATAACTAGTGGGAATATAGATAGGAAAGGCTGTCATTCTAATTAAAGGGGGTAACACATATGGGGGTTCAGCTACAGGGCAGATGGAAAGACCTAATAGTTATTAAGGTGCAGTCATAGCCAATGGTAAGGCCCAGGGATCCTTAGGTTGTACTGTTAGGAAAGGGAGACCATGATGGGACAGGGTTTGGCGTGGGGCTTTTGGGGAAAGGAGTCACTGGTGTCAGAGCCCCAGTCCTTTGGTGGTTGTTGGTCAGGAAGAGCTTGGGCTGGAAAGCACATTCATTGGAGGAGCTCCCATGGAGTTTCCAAAAATAGAACCAAATGAATGATGTTCATGATACTAAATAAAATAATGCAAATAAAAACATCAGTAAAAGAAACCCTAGTACTTGAGAAACCAATGAAAATCCTAGAAAACTTGGGGCGGCCAGGTAGCACAGTGAGTAAGAGCACCGGCTCCGGTGTCAGGATGACCTGGAGATCGAATCCCAGGCTCAGACACTTAGCACCCACCCAGAAACACCTGGCCATGTAACCTTGAGCAAGTTACTTAACCCCAATTGCTTAGGGGGCGGCCAGGTGGCTCAGCGAGTAAGAGCATTGGCTCCAGTGTCGGGATGACCTGGAGATCAAATCTTGGGCTCAGATATTCAGTACTACACCCAGAAATAACTGGCTGTGTAACCTTGAGCCAATTACTTAACCCCGATTGCTTAAAAAAAATCCTAGAAAACTGAAAATGAAATATACCTCTTTTCTCTTGGCTGTGTGGCAGAGTACTGTTAGGATAAACATAAAATAAAAAAAATTATGTACGTTATTATATATGGCATTGCATCAAGTGTTTTTACTTAGTAGTTTTTCTTTGTTATAATGAAAAGGTTCAGTCTGGACTAGGGTTTGGGAATTGACAGGGTTTTTTCTTTTCTTCCCAAAAGACATAGATCTCTAAGTTCTTTCTTTCACAATTGGTTTCTACTTTGCTGTCTAAACTGTGCTACAAATACCTCATTAACAAATATATCAACTTCTATGGTTTCTTCCACTTGATTGCTTACCATAGAAAACTTTAACGCTCTAACACTCTGTATTAGATGGATCTGTGATCTCATCAATGTGTAAATTCCTTCCAGTGATGCAGATCTAGACCTCTTTATGCCTTTTGCTCCTAGACCATTCTCATCTATGTCCTCCCATAATTCAGGAAGGGAGGTTGAGGCAGCATCCTGGGAACTTCCTCATTTCTCTTCTCATTATGTGGAAACTAAAGGAGTACACAGATGGTCCACTGGAGTTTCCTTATTCTTGCTTTAAGTAGGGTCATAGGTTTTTTCTGTCCATATATTACTCTGATGACACCATTTTTTTTCCTGTGGAATTCCTTATTTGCAGTGTATTACAGCCTATCACTTATACCATGCACCACTCCAATACCCTGTGTGTGATTGTCAATGTCAATTCTTTAGAATCAGTAGTATTCTATGACTCTTGGCCATACAACATCAACATGGAAAACACATTCTTCAAATAAACATCCATAATTTCAGTAGCTTCCCTTAGCACTTTATTTCACTTAAATCAATAAGATAATTTTTGAACCCTCAAAGAACAAGAATATATTTTTTGCTATGCCTTACCTGTGGTCTAGGGCAGCTAGGTGGTACAGTGAATAGAACATGGAACCTGGAATCAATTGGGTTTGAATCTGGTCTCAGACACTGATGAGCTGTGTGTCTCTGGACAAATCACTTAACCCTGTTTGCCTCAATTTCCTCATTTGAAAGTGAGCTGGAGAAGGGAGTGGCAAACTGCCCCAGTATCTTCACTCAGAAAACTTCTAATGGGGTCATGAAAGGTCAGATACAACTGAACAACTGAACAACAACATCTGTGGCCTAATGTGTCCTGAAGAGCACAAGTAAGTTTTATTATGTGATTTCTGAAGTCTCTTTAAAAAAAAAATGTTGGCTTTAATGTCGTCTGATAAAAGAAAAGGTTTTGCAGGCAGAATTGCAATTCACCTTGGCCTTCTCTTTGAATGCTTGACACATGACAGCATTGTTTTCAGGCAACTCATCTACAAATAGTATAATAGCGCTTATTTATGGAGCTGCTTCTAAAGAGCTGATGGCACACTCATCTAGCCAGCTGCTGAAATGATGGATAAGTTACATTATTGTAAACCTCCAACACACTCATACCAAAGAGACTGCGTGTGGTGCACTTACACTGTGCACATGGGTCTGCACTCTACCTCGGGTGTGTTCAAATGCACTGACTCGTCTAGGCTCAAAAAGCAAAACTTCTTTGCAATGGGAACAAAGCCAGCACCAAGACATGTAGTCCACTAAACATGTCTAAGGGACTCCCCTGCCCCCAACTCAGAGCAGAGAGAGGCCAGATGTTCTACAGGCCATGCATCAACTTCCACAGGACAAACAAGAAGATAAAGAAGCCCCTAGGAAACCCTTAACTGCTGAATTGAAATTTTAATACCTTCTTCCAAAATTGACCGAACTCCTTTTGCCAATAATGATTTCTTGTTCGGTACAGATTTCATTGGTAGACAGAGGAAAAATACTTAACCAACTACAAATGGGCAACCAATTTATACTTTCATTTTAAAGAATTCTCCAGGGTCCTGAAAGAATCATAAGACTGGAACTGGAAAGGATCTCAGAGGTCCTCTTGTCTACCCACTCATGTTACAGATGAGGACTTTGAGGCCCAGGGAGCTAACTAGGTTGCCTAGGTTGTAAGCATCAAAGGCCCCACTTGGACCAGGCCATCCTAACTCAGTGGCTGGTTCTTGCCCTACTAGGCCAGAGATATCAAACTCATGACCACTTGCAGCAGGTACCAGATTAAAATATAATTGAGAAATACTTAACAACATAAATAAGAAGACAACAAAACATAGATAATGTTACTATGTGGTTTTCTAAGCCAATATGTACCAGCCAGGATCCTTATGAATGGTTTAATGGCCCTGGTTCTAGAAGTTTGGCACCATTGCACTATGACAGGCTGCTTCTCTAGTGTTATGCTTATCTTTAATAGTAATAAAGACAAAGCCTGGCTAGGAGAACTGCTTCCATATATACATACATACATATGCATGTGTTCATTTGGAGATCAGAAATCTGAGTTCAGAGCCAGAAAGCCTGCTGGCTGCAGTAATGGTTATATCGGGCACTGACATCTAGAGTACTAATGTGCTTTGAGCTGGGTCTGTGACAAATCAGCATTATTCACATTTCAAAGTCAGACTTAATATTGTATTCTGGACTAGATCTTAGTGGTCCTGAGGATAATTAAATTAGTTGCAGAGATTGTGGTCCCAACATGTAATTTCAAGTGTCTCTCTGTGCAAATTACCTGGAGGCCGTGATTTTAGCTGCTGCTGGGGAACCTTTGGGTACAGTACCGTTGCCTATGTTTAGTGAGCCCGTAGTTATGTTCATCTAATTCCTGATTTGCCTCCTCCATGACTGAGCTGACAGGGTTTTATCATGCATCAGCACTGAAGCATGGCACCATTAATCTCTCAGATGGGCTGCCACATCCTGGCCCACTTTGCTAGGTAGTATTTTAAAAAACTAAAACAACAAACCATTGTCTCTGAGTGTTTTAACCCACTCCTAACCTGGAAATATCAGAGTTTTATGCTTCTAGTTGCATATGAAGACTTCTTGAAAGGACCTGACTTTAAGGCAGCAATTGAATGGGTGTTGGCTTTGGAATCAGAGAACCAAGATTCAAGTTATGGCTCCACCATTTACCACCTGTGTAACTTCATTTGGGCAAGTGACTTACACCTTCTACACCTCACCTTCTTTACATGTTTAAAAAATAAAAGGGATACTTACTAGATCACCTCTAAGGTCCTTTCTAGTCCTTAAAAAAATGCTAATAACTTTAGTCTTATAACAGGTCAAAGATTCCTAGAGGAAGGTGGTTGTGACATTTAAGGTCTAGATTCCTGGATAGAAAGATGGTGTTTGAGTTGAGTTTTATAGGAAGAGAGGGTCTCTAGGAGATAGAGGTA
The DNA here is from genome assembly GCF_028583685.1 of Petaurus breviceps papuanus. NCBI lineage: Eukaryota > Metazoa > Chordata > Mammalia > Diprotodontia > Petauridae > Petaurus > Petaurus breviceps. The sequence goes on along the minus strand of NW_027185764.1, from coordinate 40,417,875 downwards.
AGGAAGGAATATATTCCAGTCACGTAGGAAAGCCATTGCAAAAGCAGAGATGGAAGATGTAGGAAAAGACAGGCCAGTTTGAATGGGCCTTAGTGCTGAAAGTCAAGTTAATGTCCAATGAATTTGGACAGATAGATTGGAAGCAAGTCATATAGGGTTTTAAAAGTGAAACATCTGGGTTCATATTTTTTTACTAGAAGCAATAGGAAGGCCCTGGAGTTGATTAACTAGGAAAGTGGCATGGTCACATTTGCACTTAAGGAAAATTTCTTTGGTAGCAATATGGACTATGGACTAGAGAAACAAGAGATTTGAGGCAAGAGGAACGATGGTGAGGCTGTTGTGATGATTTAGGTGACAGCTAATGAGGGCCTGAACTAGAGGAGTGGCTACATGAGAAAAGAGAAGGGATCAGATGTAAAAGGTGTTTTGAAGGCAGAAGTGACTAGATATGGGGAGTGAGGAGTGATGGAAAATACTAAGATTATAAATTTAAGAGAGTGGGAAGATGGTAATGTCCACGACAGAAACAGAAAAATTTGGAAAATGGGAAGATTTGTAGGAAGAGATTATGATTTCAGTTTTGGACTTGATGAGTTTGAAATATCTCTGGGCTATCTAGTTTGAAACAGACAATAGGAATTCATGATACAAGACAAAAACTCAGGGCAGATCTGTATTTGGATCTAGAACTCATATCCACAGAGATAATAATTTAATCCGTGGGAAGTGATAAGATAACCTAGAGATAAGGCACGTAGGGAGAAGTGAAGAGGGCCCAAGATAGGACCTTGGGGAACACTCACAGTAAGGAGGTGTGATATAGATGATAGGAAAGCAAAGGAGACTGAGAAAGAGCAGTTATATAGGGAAGAGGAGGATCAGGAGAAAGGAGTGTCACAAAAACCCAGTGAGGAGTGAGTGATCAATAGTGTCAAATGCAGCAGATAGATCAAGAATGACATGTACTGAGAAAAGACTTGGCAATTAAGAGATCAATGGTAACTTTGGAAAGAACAGCTTCAGTTTGGTGCATTACTGCTACTCCCGCCATTTAATTAATGACTTCCTAGACCAGTTAACCCGGGACATCCTTTAACTAAGTTGGACTTACATGAGGCCTACAATCTGGTGATGATTTGGAAAAGCAAGTGTCATTACAGGTATGTGTGTGCATGTGTATTGTTTAATCCCTTTTGTACCTTTTTATAAGCTCCTAAGTTCATAAATATAGAGCTCATAGATCACCTACTTCAGCCCCATCCCCACTTTACAGAAGAAGAAACTGAGACCCAGAGAGATTAAGTGACTTCACCCAAACCACACAGATCATAAGTGACAGAGGCAACATGCCAGTTCAGGTCCTCTGGGTACAAATCCATCACTTTCCCCTGCCACAGTGCTACTACTTTTCCAAATATCTTCTATATAAGAATAATGTTTTTGAAGTTAATCATAAGCAAAGGATCAAAGAACTGGCTCCACAGTCACTAATCTGAGCTATAATTCCTCCCCCTCCTGTGCACTCATGCACAAGAGCATGCATACACACACACACTTTCAATATGCCCACCTCAATTAAGGACCTAAAAGAATTCCTAAGTTTCATAAGATATCATTCAGTTGTTTCCAACTCTTCATGACCCCATTTGGGGTTTTCTTGTCAAAGACCCTGGAGTGGTTTGCCATGTCCTTCTCCAGCTCATTTTACAGATGAGGAAACTGAGGCAAGCAGGATTAAGTAATTTACCCAAGGTCACACAGCTAGTAAGTGTCTTAGGCCAGATTTGAATTCAGGTCTTCCTGATTTCCAGCCCAGTGCTCTATCCACTGAGCCACCTAGCTGTCCTCATAAGCTATTGCCATCACTTTATCCACTGGATTTTCTTAATGGATTTACTACAATGTTCCAAAGGAATTCTTACTGTAACATACCTGTCAGGTGATCAGCCAGACTTTATTTGAACCACCTCTCAAAGAAATCCATCTTACTTTTAGATTGCTCTAAGAATCCATCTTTGAAGTACTTTTTTCTCCAGGTTTCATTTACATCCCTATTTTTTTCTTTTTAGCCAATCTTCATGTCACCTGGACTCATGTTCCTCTGGCAATCATACTAATTTTCCTTCTTGGGATCCACTCCAGTTCATCAGTGTTCTTAAATTATGCCTCAAAGTACAGAAAATATTTCAGACGTGGTCTAACCAGTGCTAAGTAAATTATGCTTCTCTTAACACAGTTACTTTTAATTTTCAACATTCACTTTTATAAGATATTGAGTTCTAAACTTTCTACCCTCCCTCCAATTCCCCCCTCTCCAAGATGGCATGTAATCTGATACAGGCTATACATGTATGAGCCTATTAAACATATTTCCACATTAGTCATATTGTGAAAGAAGAATCAGAACAAAAGGGGAAAACCATGAGAAAAAAAAAAATTTTAAAAACAACAAAAGAAAGAAAATAGAATGCTTCGATCTGCCTTCATACTCCATAGTTCTTTCTCTGGATATGGAAAGCATTTTCCATCATGAGTCTTTTCGAACTGTCTCAGATTATTGCACTGTTCAGAAGAGCTAAGTCTACCAAAGTCAGTAATCACACAACATTACTGTTACTGTGTATGGTGTTCTCCTGCTTCTGTTCATTTCACTCAGCATCAGTTCATACAAGTTTTTCCAGGTTTTCTTGAAGTCCGCCTGCCCACCATTTCTTATGGAACAACAGCATTCCATTACATACATATATTACATACCACAACTTGTTCAACTATTGCCCCTTTAATTTCCACTACAAAAAGAGCTGCTATAAATATTTTTTTACATGTAGGTCCTTTCTCCTTTTTTATGGTCTCTTTGTGATACAGACCTAGTAGTGCTATTGCTGTATTAAAAGGTATGTACAATTTTGTATTCCTTTGGGCATAGTTTCAAATTGTTCTCCAGAACTCCACCAATGGGGCATTAGTTTTCCAATTTCCCCACATCTTCTCCAACATTTACCATTTTCCTGTTTTGTCATGTTAGCCAATCTGATAGGTTTGATGTGGTACCCCAGAGTTGTTTTAATTTGCATTTCTCCAATCAGTAGTGATTTAGAGTATTTTTTCATGACTATAGATAGCTTTAAATTCTTTTTTTTTTGCCTTCTGGAGGGTCAAGTGACTTGCCCAAGGTCACATGGCTAGTTTTTGTGTTAAGTGTCTGAGGCCGGATTTGAACTCAGGTTCTCCTGACTCTAGGGCCAGTGTTCTATTTACTGAGCCACCTAGCCGCCCCTGATAGCTTTCATTTCTTAATCTGAAAACTGCCTGTTCGTATCCTTTGAACATTTATCAATTGGACAATGAAGTCTTAGCTTTTTGGGTGACTCCAGGACCCTTGGTTACTTTCCCAACTATATTAGTGGAGAGTCATTTTCCATTAAAATAGTTAATCTAGTAATGAGGTTAGATGCTAGAATGAAAGAGATTAAGAAGTGAATAAGTGAAAAAGAAAAGTATCATCAGATGGAGATAACTCTTTTTATATGATTTAGGATAAAGATTTGAAGGGATGGCAAAGTCAAGGGAAGGCTTGTCATTGTTGTTTGTCTATCAGCAGCTCTGTTTGGTTTGACTCAGGGGAATATCATGCCTTGTCCCAATATAAACTGATTGAGTGAAATCTCATGATCATGCTGGCTGATTCAGATTTTGATTGTTAACATTTTCTTGGCTCCCTAAGTTATCTCTCTGCTCTGATTGGAGAACTAGAGGGTGGAGCAGTAAATTCCTCCCAAAGCTTTCCTTTATGGAGGGCTCTGAACTTTGAGAATTTCAGTTCGATTTAATAGCATTTTAATTCAGCTTGTAGAAAGATTTGAGAATGACCTACATAGGATGATAATTGAACTTTGGGAGTGGAAGAGTTGGTCAGGTGGGACAGTATTGCTTGTTGTCCTTCATACTTGAAGAGTAGGGGGCCATCTCCAGTAGTCCTGATCTATATCTTGCCAGTGGACCCAGATGGCTCCAGAAGACAAAGTGAAGCTGGTGACCTTACACAGCCCTCCCTCACTTCAATTCACTTCATTTGCAAATCATGGCATCATCTTCCTGGTGTCATGGTCCTCTTCAAGAACAAAGGACAAGCAACAACATATGAGTAGTTCAAGCTGCCCCCCTCTGGATCCAACTGGCTGGTTCCAGCTGAGCAACTCAACTCCTTCCTTCTCTTCCCTCCTTTCTTCTTTCCTTCTTTTCTTCTTTCTTTCCTTCCTTCCTTTCTTTTTTCCTTCCTCCTTCCCTTCCCTTTCTTTCCCTTCCTCTTCCTCTGTCCCCAGGGAGTACCAAGCCCTTACCTGCAGGTGGGTGCTCTGTCCAAAGGAATGTAAATTGTGATGGCTAAAACCTAGACATATATCTTGGGGTTTACTGGCTGGATTCCTTTCTTAAGACCGCACCTTAAATGCCATTCACTCTGTCTCTCACTGATGGTCAACAATAGATCCCAGTCCAAGCACCACTTAGTGGTCATTATTTGGACCCAGGATAGTTCAGAGTGAATGTAAATAGTAATTGTTTCTGTTTTGGCCAGAAACCTGGGGGGGGGGCAGTGCTTTGCAACCCTGAATCTATGTTACTATTGATTCTAAATTTTCAGGAATCGGGGAAAGAATCAAAAAATTTTATAGTTGTTGTTCAGTCATGTCCAACTCTTGGTGAACTCATTTGGGGTTTTCGTGGCAAAGATACTGCTCATTTTATAAATGAGGAAACTGAGGTAAACAGAGTTAAATGACTTGCCCAGAGTCACTGTGTGATAGGAACATAATAGAGACTGCCAACTCCTCTCATGTCTTCTCAGAGTCTATTCCTTCAGCAGTTTCAAGTGATACAGCCCTCTTTCATCTTCCCTCTTGAAGCTGGAAGCCAGAAAGCCCAAAGAGGCTCAAAGCTCAAAAAAGTTCTTGAAAAAGACTGGAAAAAAACCAAAGCTCTCTCCCTCTTCAATTCTACTTTTCCCCTTTCGTGGGGGAGAGCATTCATCTCCACCCATGAAGATAGCGTCCCATACCAATAGGTTTTGAGACAGGGGTTATATGTACAATAAGCTCCTTTTGCTGTCCTCAAGATTTCAGGGTTAGCTATGGAGCCATAAGCCATTCTTGGTCAAAAATCTAGAAACCTCTTGCATTAGTAGACTGACAAAGTCTCTGATGATGAAGGAAGGATTAATATTTAATTTCACGAAAATGGGAATTTTCAGTTTTAATCCACCTTGAAGCTTTGAATTCTGAAGAGTGTTCAGAGAAGAATGACCAGGATGATGAAAAGCCTTGAATCCATGCCATATGGGATCAGTGGAAGAGAGAAATATGTGCAGAGGAAAGAAGGATGAATCTAGGGTCACAGGACAGTTTGAATTTTGAATTCCTAGCTCTTGGCTCGGATTAAGTGATAAAAGGTGCAAAGACCACTTACACAGGACAGGCCAGTGAATAAAGTGGAAAATCCAATGGAATGGACATTATGATCTGAATGGAGAAAGCAATTGTTGCTCTTCCCAGTCTCTCCCTTGGGATCACTTTAGTAACTATCAAAAGAGAAAACCAACTAAAAGAAAAATGATCCATTTTAAATGGGGGTGGCAACCAAAAATAAAAATCATAAAGATTCTTTCCTTCAAGGAATATTTAAAGATAAGATAGAGTCATTTAGCTCCTGCTCCCTCAAGCAAAAGGATTAACCACTGGACTTTTCTAATTCTTTAACATACTGATTATTCATTACATCATTCTCAACCTAAACCTTGAGAGGAATGGAAAGACCCACATCAAAACGAGGACCAAGAGACTCCATAAGGGAGGGGACAAAGAGATCAGTTAAATCTCACCTAGCTGCAGTTAGTAAAGAGAGATCTGGGGAAAGGATGTTTTGCTAGTGAGTGTACAATGTTAGGATCAGCACCTACTTCTCACTTTTTTTTGCCAGCATCTTGTTCCCCTTTAGCACCCTTTCATTGGTCATACATAAGTTAAAATACCTCCTCTTCTCTTGTGAAGGATGCTGCATTTGGAGCTAGGTCAATCTTGTCAGCCCAAAGATGGTGATGTTAAGGGCTCCAGGGGGTGATTTGAAGAAGGAAATTGAAGAGAATACTGAACTTTTAAAAATGTAGTGAGAGTTAAAAGGAACTTGGTAAAAATGTCACCTTTCTAGCCTTTACGTGTCTTCAGAGTTATAATTTTAGCTTCTTCAATAATACATGTTCTTTATCAGTGTCAGTAGTACTGAATTCATAATACAGTAACTATGGAAGGAGCAAGATGTATTGTCCCCTAAACTCAGGCATCATCAAGAGAACTGACAGATGATTTCTGACCCAAACTTTTTACTTCTGGTGCTAATGTGTGAAACAGAAAGTAGCCTCAATTTGCAGAAATGATCCTGGCTTGCAATGCTGCTTTTGTCTGATAAACCTGAGAAATGTAATAAAGCAGAGCCTGAAGAGGTAGAGATAGAATCCTGGCACTTCCTGGCGCTTAAATTTGGCTTCAGGAGTGAGAGCTAAAATGAGAGTTTATTCCAAGGAAATACAGCCCTATTTGTCTCCCAGATTAAGCTAGTTTAATCTAAATTTCATGAATCTAAAGAGCTGAGTTTTTCTTTACTAGTCCATTTGATCATATTTCACCTTCCCTGAAACTCCCAGCTAGGACTTTGGTACATGAAAGAGAAATCTCGTGCTCAGTTCAAAAAGACTTCCCTAGCTCTACTTGGAAAAGAAGGGTAGAAATTGCTGGCATTTCACTGATCTTTATTGGCATAAGTTATAAGAAGACTTGAAGATTTGAGGTCAGATAAAAAGACTAGCTATAGGTTTGGAAACAGTAGCAAGTCTCTGTTAAATAACACTAGCTAACATTAACAGTAGGGTAGGGACTGCGGAAACAAATGACTTCATGAATTTGAAATGATGGAATATTGGGGAATGGACTACTCAAAACTGAAGAAGACAGTGTGTGGGGTGTGGAGACCCCAAAAATCCCTTACCCCAAAAAATTATAAGTCAGAGGTGCCTTGAGGAAAGAACAGAAAGTTTTATTCAGTTCTTGCAAGAAGAAGGCATCCCTCCCACCAGTATGAACCAGTGGAATGAGGCATGTTACAGAAGACAGAGCAAGAATTTACACCCTAACACAGTCAAGCCCATTCCCAGCACTGGCCCTTCTCCCATTGGCTGGGAGGCAGGCTTACAATTTGGGAACCCAAAAAGACAAAGAACAAGGAAGCAGGATATAACCAATCCAAATATACCAATCCTTATTTGGCAAATGCCAGAGTGAAGAAGAGGGAAGGGCGCTAAGGGATTCCTAAAATTTCTGAAGGGATTATGTAGCAGAAAGCACCCCAGTGTACCCAGGGTGGCTGCCAACACAGGTTCTTAGATCTGCTTTTCTAAAGGAAAGCAACTCAGAATGAGTTAACAATCTTGCTTTAATCAATCAAACATATCATTTACCTAGTTCAGGGGAAAAGTCAGGACCCTGAACTTCATAGTATACAGAGAATATGCAGAAATTACAAGAAGATAGAGAAACAGATCGAGCAGACAGGCCTCCAACTGTCCAACCATTACATCTATACATAGTCAGTTACCAGAAAGGGAAGCATCAATATCTGGGTTTTTTCAAAGGCGGGGGTCTCTCAATGGCTGCCCAGAGTCTTCTCTGGTCAAATCACACAACATTTCTCAAAGTGAGCCCCAAAACAAAGTCTCACATCAGGGTTTATATAGCCTTCTCCTGGGTCAGAGAATGTCACAATCCTCTTGACCCCACTGCCCAATCACAAAGTATCTCCTGAAAAACAAGTCTCCTGCCATAAGCTCCAGGTGTACTTAAATCTATCAAAGGGCATAAGGGCAGGGAAGATCTTAAATTTCTGTTCCTTAAATTTCCATTCCATTCCTATAACAGTTTAAGGTTGATTGATAGTAGTAAAGAAGGGGTGAAATCAAAACTCAGGCCTGTTCCCACAAGAAACCATACTAGATTTTAGGGTATAGACTGAGAAGTTTTCACCTCTCCCACTCAACAGGGAGAGACAGGAAGACACTGGGGAGATGGCACCATCAAGGAAAAATGTTGGCTATTTTTATGGTTACAATACTCTTATAGATGCCACTCTCTTCCCCAACTCAGCTATGAATACTATTATGAGAGGAATTTGGGAACTCAGTCAACGTCTATTTCCATCCAATAAATCTTGAGATCTTTTAGCAAATGGTCAAAAGAGCATGGAATGATTGAATGTTATTCAATAAAATAAATTTAACTTTCCAGTGGCCTTTTATGAACATTCTTTGAGGGGATAGAGCAAGATTTAATAAAGATTCCTAAGCACATGGATTTTTTCAGAGAAATTTCTTTGTTTAATTCTACCATATAAATCTATAAAAAAATTATGTATACAAAATTTATATATATATATAATTTACATATATAAAATATATATATGCATATATATATATATATATATACATTCAAAAGAAATCCAAGGAAACAAGCACATAAGCATCCATACAAATGGAATGGAGTTGGATTACAAGGTTAAGTATTTTCCTTAAAGTTCTTTTGAACTAGCTTATTTGATATGTTACATAGTTTGCTAGCTCCAAATAATATTCATATGTAGCTGGGGGAGAAGAGGACAGAAGAACGTGGAGGGTAAAAACTGAAATATAAGCTCAACTGGATCTAGACTGAGGAAGAAGACTGGGTGGGGCATGCTGGTCTGTCCATTCAGAAAGGGAAAACAGAAAGAAAGTGTGAGAAAGAGTAAGAGTTGCCAGCCAGCAGAAACAAAACACACCAGAATGAGTGAGAAAACCTGTGACCTTTATCGAGTTCACAAGGAAGTCCTAGGTGCATTTTCCCTACATCCTTCCTTCTTTACTGGGGAGTTCATAGCCTTTGTGCTTTCCTCGAGGGTTGGACATTGCATCTTCTACATATCCAACTTTATGCCAGATTTAACACTCATTAGTGTTGCTGCCTCTCTTTAAAGGACAGGTCAGTTTTGAACTGTGAAGGTCAAATCCTGCTAACAACAGAAAGTCATCTCTTCAGTCTAGAAACTTGACCCAACCATGACCTCTCTTTGGAAATCTATTGTTCTGGCAAGAACTGAGTGGGTGGGGCTCATTATAATGGCCTGCCTTCCAAATAACTACAAAGTGATAAAATGTCAATTGGCACAGATGATATTGCCAAGGATAGCAAAGAGTAGTTAGGATTTCTCAGCACTTTGTTATTTTTAGCTTATTGAGGTAGCTTTGATTTTTCTTAAATTTAGAAAAAAATCAGTTCTAAGTCTGTAAAAATACATTGTGTATTATAAATAAATATGTTTTGTTTTTTCCAAACTGTGGTCAACACGTGGAAAATACCTTGACTAAAGTTTTTATTAGCAAAATCGTCATCCTGACTTAGGTTAACAACATAAAGAAGGTGCCACTCTATAAATCATCTATTTTTGAAAGAAAAAATATCAAGCAATTTGGACAAAGGTGTGTGTGCGTGTGTGTGTGTGTGTGTGTGTGTATGAGAGAGACAGAGA
>NW_027185764.1:40404615-40405269 GCF_028583685.1 Petaurus breviceps papuanus | reverse complement strand
CACACACACACACACACACACACACACACACACACACACACACACCTCTCAAAGTATACAGCATGTCTTTCAAAAATATAGAGCTCTTTGTGCCATTGTGGGCAAATATGAAGACCACCCCCAAACCTTTTAAATTCACCTACCATGATGGCTAAACAAATATAAACCACAATATATAAGTATTGATATACATAAAGCTATACTTGGGCCACTGCATTGTGGGTCATCTCTAAGGGATCCCTTATCAGCATGTAGTAAATGCCTAAAACAAAAGAATATAATTATCCATGATGTTATGAAAATGTTATCTTTCTGCTGAAGTACTTTTGTACTTATTAGTATAAAACTGTCAAATAACAAGGCCTTCTAAAAGATATTTACAGCAGAGGTAAGTGCTTACCTTCATTAGTAGAAGGCACTTTTAAATGATTGGTTCAATTGAATTGTCAAACCAACATTTATTGAACCTACAGTGTATCCAATATCTAATAAATTTTTCTATAGTGTCTATACCAAAGGAAGGCATTGTCACCTAAATATGTCTGGCTTTACAGAAGGTAGAAATGAATTGAAGTGTGTGTCTCATTAAGAGAGCTAAATAGAAAGAGAAGGAAAGAAGGAAGGAAGGAAGGAAGGAAGGAAGGAAGGAAGGAA
>NW_027185764.1:40397263-40404515 GCF_028583685.1 Petaurus breviceps papuanus | reverse complement strand
AAGGAAGGAAGGAAGGAAGGAAGGAAGGAAGAAAGAAAGAAAGAAAGAAAGAAAGAAAGAAAGAAAGAAAGAAAGAAAGAAAGAAAGAAAGAAAGAAAGAAAGAAAGAAAGAAAGGAAGGAAGGAAGGAAGAGAGAAAGAAAGAAAAAGAGAAAGAAAGAAAGAAAGAAAGAGAGAAAGAAGGAAGGAGACCATAAAAACATCAAGGATGGGAGAGTTAAGAATTCTTCATCCTCAGAGGCAGCTGTGCTCTCCTGCAAAGGACAATGAATGGAGGAAAGAAAGGAATAAAAAGAAAAAGGGGAAAAAAAGAACACTGAACTTGTCATCAAAAGATCTAGGTTTGAACCCTAACTCTACTACTTATTATGACTATGAGGTAAGTAACTTCATCTCTCTGGGCTTCTTTTCCTCATCCCTAATAGAGTGTTAAAGGAAAGCGAGGTGGTGCAGTGGGTAGAGCAGTGGGTCTGGAGTCACTAAAAATCTGTCCTCGAACACTTGCTAACTGTGTGACCCTGCACAAGTTGTTTAAACCTCTTTGCCTCAGGTTCCTCATCTGCAAAAATGAGCTGGCGAAGGAAATGGAAAATCACTCCAATATCTTTTGCCAAGAAAACCTGAAATGGGTCACAAAGAGTCAGACATAACTGAAACAACAATACAGTGATAATCTTTCTCAGTGCAACATCTGCTTCTCAAGGATGATTGTGAGAGGAAAGTGCTTTATAAACTATAAAGCGTTATATAAGCACGAGCCATGATTGTATAACAAATTCCTTACCATCTTCTCTTCATTAATACATTTAAAATGATTGGTTAAAATGACATTTTCACACAATTTTTGATAATATACCTATTACAAAAAGTTGGAGTTCATCTTTGTTTTCTTTTGAAGGGGAGGTAAAAAGAATAGATTGTCGAGGTTCAGAGTTGGGAGAGCTCGTTCAAGTTTTTTGAAAGAATTCAATCAGACCTTCTCTTTAGCCAAAGGGAGCTTTATTAAGGCAAAAGCATGTGGGCCTGAGACTTAGCAAGGAGCTAAACAAAGGCAATGATATAGGAAAAGGACCAGACTTATAGACACAGGAAGCTACATAACCTGTAGGATGATGACATAATTTTAGGGGTCGGAGATTTAGGCACAGGATGAGAAGGATAAGGATGACAAGATAAGGGAGATGGGAAATTTTATGACCCAGGATGGGGGGGGGGCGGTTACAAGGAATTCCATGGTCCAGGATAAGGGGGAATTTTATGGCATTTCAAGATAAAGGAAGAGATTTTAGGATGCACTCAGGCTCAGGAGGGCCTCCCAAGGTACTGAGAAAGCAACCCTTAAAATTATGTTAACCCTTAGGGCACCTCTGTATTCACATCATTTCCCCACTCAACCACTAGGCAGGAGAATTCTTTGGGGGGGGGGGAGAGGAATGAAGGTCATTGCTTCAGTAGCTGCTTCTTGCCGTACAGGGGCAAAGAGTCCATTTTAGGGGCCCAGAATGAGTTGAGGAGGGGTGCTGAGTGTGGGGTGTGGAATGTGGTGCCAGCTGAGTCCAGGACAGTGAGAGGTGGGGCACCAAGGGTAGGGGTTGGTATCCTAAAATCTGAAAGTGGAATTTCTGCAGGAAAGAAGACACAAAGCAAACCAGGAGGTTAAACAAGCATGGACCGAGCATAAGAGCAAGAAGCATGATTAATAATGGGTCAGAATGGGGGAAACAAGGCAGAGGAACCAAGACCCCAGGAGAAGGTAGGGGGAAGATATCAGCCTGGAGACAATATCTTGCATCCAAGAGGCTGCCTGTAATATCCTTTGAGTGCTCAAAGGAGAAATTCCATGCAGAGTCTTCAGGGAATAGTGGGCAAGCTGTGGGGAGTAAGCTAATATCCTGGGAATGATGGTGACACACCCAGAAATCATGTTCTCTGCCCTGCCCCACAGAGCTTTGTATTTGAATTAAGGCATTAGCCTTCCAGTCTTGAGGAAGTAGGCCTAATAATCCTAAGCACAGGGTGGGAATCAGGAATCAATGAGCTACAAATAGAAGTGGTTCAAGGGGGGACCCAGAACACAGCATAGCTAGAAAGCACACAGACAAGTCCCCTTAGTGCTGGGCTTCATTGCATAGTCTCCTTTGATCACTTTTCTGGCTGGTCATGCCTTGCATCTTATCTCACATCTCACATCCTGCCTCCTGCTTGCTACATCTGTCTCAGCACTCCTGTCTGCCTCACCATCCACCCAAATGCTTTTGGGAGAGGGAGGAAGGAGCTGTCCCTGCCTGAGTGGGGGAGTAAAATAAGGCTGAAGCAGAGTCCAGGGATAAGGAGAATGTGGAAGAGGTATCCTTGTTTCATGACCATCTGCACAGTCGATAGTTTAGGAGACAAATCTGACAGACAAGTTAATATGCAGGGCCCAAACAGAGAATAGAGGAAACCAAGAAAGAAACCAGGAGTTTCATGATGTTATTATTTACTTTTGACTTACAGAATTATGTGATCTTGTTATTTTCTCAAAAGTTTCCACTCTGATTCCAATTCCTTTAGGAGGATCAGATGCTATTGAAGATCCAACTTTATACATGTAAATATAAGTAACAACACTTTACAGATAGAAGCATTCTAACCTTGAGTTCAATAGTTATACATAAGAATTTACTTATAAGAGACTGACTTTTACTTGTTATCATAAAAGGCTTGGGAGGATCCATAAGTAATTAATTTTGAAAAAAAAAAGCATACCAATAAGTTGCTTATAATAAAATGTTTGTACCACAGAACACAGTATAAACAGGTATCAGTTCCACAGAAGTAACAAACTTTGAATGAAATTGACTTTTCCATTAATGCAAAAGTATTCCACAAATTACCTCCCTTTAAGAAATTTGCATTGAAATTCTTTTCCTCAAGCAGAAGATGTTTCCGTTCTAGTTTTAGTAATTAATAGAATAATAGCTAGGTCCCTCAATAAGTTGTACCAATACTCAATTATCATAACATCACTTTGAAACATTTAAGGACCATATTCCATGCAGACATATATCTAGTGACTCGCAGATGACTAGGCCAAATGCCCATTTACCAAGTTTTTTAATATATAAAAAGGAATATAATCTGAGGCTGAATAGCCCAGACACTAAACACACACTTTATTATAGTAGGTCAGCTCTATCTCAGCCTTAGTGTATGGGATAATGATTCAACATTGTGTTTGTACTTTTGTTTCACAAACTTCTTTTGCCTTTGTTTAATATTCCTGTATTATTCAGAAAGAATGTTCTATTCCAGGGATTTAATCTTTCACATGGCTATACAATTTTACCCAACTGGGGTATAGAATAACTACACATTCAGGATCGAAACACAGCAAAATTTCACATAATGTGTATTGTGCTCACATATCTTTCACTACCACTTGCTTTGATTACAGAAATTTGCCATGAAAGGAAAGCAAGGACTTCATTAGATAAAATGTCACAGTTTTCCGACCATACAGTATAAATTCCACCTCATAACCAGACTCAGGAACAGTCAGGTGAAAAACATTCCTTTTCAAAGGAACACAATGGGGAAACTGAGCCAGGATCCCATCCTAAGATGAGGCTAGGATTGTCTTCTTAGCCTTTCCAGAAACAGAGCAAAAAGCAAGTAAAGTTACACCTGTAACAGTCACTCTCTGAGTAGCTCTTGGCATTTCTCTCAGAAGGTGGATTATTGACTATCGGCTATTGATGGATTTTTATGATTCATCAGACAACTCAAAATAGATCCATTATAGTCCCAAGAGCTTTTACCTCAGATGGCAAGTTTCACTAATCAAGAATTTACCAGGACTCACATCTCACTTGTCCTCGTACAAAAGCCAGTCACTAGAGATCATTTCTATGTATTTGCAAATTCTCAGCATGCCAAGTCCCCTCTTTGGGAACTCCATAACCTAAACAAGCTCTTTGCAAACTTATGAAATTAGGAGGATGGAGAGGGACCCCTGAGAAGGGGCTGCCTTTTCTATCCCACAGGATAGAGCTGCTACGGGCTGAGCTTTTGACTAGCCCTGAGGACTGCTCTGAATGGGAAGAATCCTGCTTTCCATACAACACACACACACACACACACACACACACACACACACACACAGAGTAAACAATTACCAGCTTTAGATTTTAGGATTAAAACATAACCAACAGTCTTATAATTTTCATAAGCGATAGCCAAAAGAATGATGGACTGTCTTACCCAATGCAGACAACTGCTGGCTTCTTACCTCATGGGAGGTATTTCCTGGCTTTCAGCAGCAGGGACTCTGGGCCATTACCAGCCAGACCTTCATGGTAGCTGATTCCCCTTCCTTTTGCCAGGTGGGGGAAGGTGAGTTTGCAGGTGAAGGGGAAGGGAGGAGGGTGAAACTCTCTTTTCCTAATCTGATCTGGGATGAGAGGAGTTAATACAAAAACTCCAGGGCTGTTTGCAGTCTTACTGAGATGCTCTCTTGACTCAACGGGAGGGTGTGGGGAAGGGAGTGACCTGGGGTTGTCAGGAAGTGTTTCAAAACTCCTTAAAGATCAATTGCAAACCTTGCAAAACCTTAGAATCTGCTAAGCCATTTTTTTAGCTGTTCTACCTTTTCACTTCTAAGTCCACTGCTTGAAAATTTAGAGTGAGACATTGAACCTTTCAGACCGACAGTCACTAGACTAGGGCCCTTTCTTAGGATACCTGAAGCAGGAACCAAAGACTGCTTTTCTGAAAGCACCTATTTAAGTCTACAACAAACCTAGGAGTGAAAGTTAGAAAATTCACAGTGGGTTTGAATATAATTGTTAGCAGTATCAAATTATTGCAACAAATTAGCTTGCAAATGAAAATTTAGGCCTGTAAAATCACAGAAAAAGATTTTGCAAACATTTCTTTGTAAAAAGGATTTCCCTGGGGCAGCTAGGTGGAAAAGTGAGTAGAGCATCAACCCTGGAGTCAGGAGGATCTGAGTTCAAATGCGCCCTAAACACTTAACACAAAAACTAGCCATGTGACCTTGGGCAAGTCACTTAACCCCAATTACCCTAACTTCCCTGCTCCAAAAAGAAAAAAAAAAGGATTTCCCTTTCTAAAAAAAAAAAGCTTACAATTTATCCTGATGTTAAAGTAAATAATCACTAAACTTTCATAAAATAAATTAAATAGAAACCTTAAAGATTAGGATTTATCATAATCACAAATCCCAAAGTTCCACAAAACCAAAATTCTCAATAATCACAAATTCCTAAGTGCCAAAAGGTGTTTACTTTGGGAAGGAAGTTCATTTTTCCCCCCTAAGGCATGAACATTCCCAATTAAACTAACCTTATCACAATAACAAAGCTTACCAGGCCTTTAAGAACTTAGTAGGAATTCTGTTGCACAGAAGATTTTACACAGGATTGAGAAAATCAAATCTGGATTCATAATCATTAGCTGTAACATTTTAATTTCTAAGGCCCAATACTTAGCACTTGAAAGAAAAGACTAGAAAATACATACAAAGTTTTAAGTTAACACAGGGCATGGAGACACTGAAACTGGGGTACAGGGAGCCCTAAAGAAAACTAGGTGCAGAGGCCCACCTCCCCAACGTCCCAAGGCGGGGAAAGGAACAATACAGGGTAAACCAGGGTGCAGGGAGAACAACACAGGGTAAAAAGTTTGCTCAAGCAGAGCCAGGTGCCTTTTCTTTAAGTTTGGAGACCTAATTTCTTAGTAAGCGTGCTTTGTTTAGAAATCCCCTTCACAAATCACTTTTCTAGATTATTTTGAGGTCAGTCTGTGTTACAATGCAACAGGAGGCACTTTTCCTTAAAATCTCCTCCCCAAATTTCCCTCATAGCAGACTCCTAGCAACCTCTCTCCACTCATCCCAGTGTCCCAAGACAGAGGCGAGAAAACAAATGTGACTGACCTGGCATAAGGGTGTCCCCTTATATGAAGGTCCACAGTCTGACCAAACACCCAGAGGTCAGTGGAGCTAGTGACCGTAGGGGTCAGTAAAGGTTGGATGGCGAAAATGGCACCTGCACTGGGCCTTGAGCAAAGACTGGGATTGTGGGAGGCAGAGATGGGGCAGAGTGGCCTGCCTAGGAGGGGCACAGAGAGGGGAGGCAGAGTTCCCAACTCAAGGAATAGCAACTAGTCTTATTTGGGCAGAGTATAGAGCTCACAGAAAGGAGAAGTATGCATTAAGACAGGAAGGCGAAGAGCTTATATTATAACTTTGAAGAAATAGAGACCTACTGAATGTTTTTTGAGCAGGGAAGTAATATGGTCATTTTATCTTGCTGTTGTTATACAGTTGTTTTTCAGTTGTGTCTGTCTTGTTATGAGCCCATTTGGGGTTTTCTGACAGAGATCATTTTTACAGATGAGGAAATTGAGACAAACAGGGTTAAGTGACTTGCCCAGGGTCACACAGCTTAGTGAGTATCTGAGGTCATATTTGCACTCAGCAAGACTAAGCTTCCTGAGTCTAGACCTGGCACTCTAGCGCCACCTAGCAGCCCCTTAGTCTTAGGAAGATTATTTTAACATCTAAGTGGGGGGATGGATTAGTCAAGAGAAAATGTAGTTAAGGAGAATAGTTAGGTAATTAGGGCAAAGGTGATGGATGCCACGGGTTATGTGGAGCTAATTAAGTAATGGGAGGTTGAATCTGCTACAGAAATAGTGCTGGATTTAGAGTCAGAAGTTCTAGGTTCAAATTCTGCCTTTCCCATTTACTGTTAGCTTTGGGCAAGTCACTTTTCCACCCTGACCCTCATCTATAAAATGAGAGGATTTAACCAGATGATCTCAAAGATCCTTTCCAGCTCCAAATCTATTAACTCCTCATTGTAGGACTTCAGTATCACAAATCTAGGTGACTGAGTATAGATACCGTGTTTCCCCAATAATAAGACACTGTCTTATTTTTTTTGGAAAGAAAAACACCAGAGGGCTTATTTTCAGGGGAGGCCTTATGTTGTCCTGCCTCAGCTCTCCTCCGTGGCACTGCTCTCAATGGCGCCAGCAAGCAAATCACTGGGGAAGAACAGGATGACACGCTCACTGCTGCAGCTCTGATTGGATGCAGCTCGGAGCGCGGCGTGCGTTTCAGGGGGGGGGGGGGGGACGGTGCATACAGAGGGTACCGTAATGTAGCGTGTAGCACAGGGGATCACCTTCACTACAGTGGCAATCTCAATAGGGCTTATTTTCGGGGGAGGGCTTATTTTAGAGGA
>NW_027185764.1:40354140-40394263 GCF_028583685.1 Petaurus breviceps papuanus | reverse complement strand
TCTGATTGGATGCAGCTCGGAGCGCGGCGTGCGTTTCAGGGGGGGGGTGGCAGTGCATACACGGGGTACCGTAATGTAGCGTGTAGCACAGGGGATCAGCTTCACTACAGTAGCAATCTCAATAGGGCTTATTTTCGGGGGAGGGCTTATTTTAGAGGAATCTTACACAGTAAGGGGAGGGCTTATTTTCGGGATAGGTCTAGGTCTTATTATGGGGAAACACGGTAGTTGTCCTTAGCAGACCTAAGGAAGTGCATAGGCTTAGAAGGGATGATAATCAGTTCTGTTTTGCATGTGTTGACTTTTAAATAGAAAGGGACAAGTAGATGAGCTCCCAGAAGGTGGCTGATGGTGCAGGACTGCAGTTCAGGAGAGAGTATGGGCCAGCTGCGTAGAGTCCATAGTCATCTTCACAGAGGCTGTGTTCCCTCCTCCATGGCATCCTCAAAAGAGAGAGATTGGTAAAAGAAGAGAAAACGTGGGATAGAAGTCTGGTGAAAACCCACACCAGGAGAGTGGGAGATAGATGGTGATCTAACATCAGACAGGTGATAGAAAAAACAGGAGAGAAGCAGGGGAGGCATAAAATGTCCAGGATGGCGCTGGGGATAGGGGGAGGGGGAGAGTCCAAGTGTCAAAGAGAAATCATGCCATGAATATGAGCCAAGTTTCTCGAAGGCTGTGGCAGCAGAGTATTTGGTGTGTCCCACAAACCCAGAGAGTTTCAAGTGTAATCCCAGGGAATAACTATCAGGAGTCAGCCTGCTCCATCGTCCTTGGTAATATCATCAAGTTACTTTTTGGATGTTTGGAATGGGAAGAAAGATAATGCACTAGTCCCTCAATCTGCCCAACAAGAATAACAAGTAGTTTTCAATGAGTTATGGCAGTAGTTTTACATTAAGAAGCAAGTTTGAGATCTTTGAAGGCACAGAGCAATTTCCCAAATACAATACCGTTCTCTTCTTCCTCTTCAGTTCTGGGACCAATGAATTGGTCCCAGAGCTCAGTGTCTATCTGTAGTTCCTTTTCTAGATATGCGTACAGTGGTATTAACTCAATGGAGTGGTCACAGGGAATTGTTTAATTACTAGGATAGAGTAACTGAAGTAAAAAACAGTAAGAACACAGAAATAACACTCATGTAAAACTGAAAAAAAAAAAGAAACAAACAAAAAAAAAACCCACCTCATGGAATAATACCAGAACAATTAAATATCTAAAGTACCCATTTAACATCCCCAACCACCCATACAGTAGACATACTGAGGACAGTGTTCACAAACAAACTCACATCTTTGTAATTCAGGGGATGTGGGGGTCTCTGTCCATTCTCTTAATAGCAGTGACATGACTGACCAGCACTTCTCTTTAACTCACAAGAGGAAGCGTAAACTGTATAGAAGACACCAGCAGAAGGCAGAGCCAGCTACCAGGTGAAACTATTGAAGTCAAAAGGAAAAGGGAACAGAAACGCATTTGGGGCCTGTTCTCCTCCCCAGAATTTGCCCAGTAAAGGGACCTAGACTGACACCCCAGAATTTGCCCAGTAAAGGGACCTGGACTATTTGACACCCCAGAATTTGCCCAGTAAAGGGACCTAGACTATTTGACACACCTACATTTTCCAACTCAAGGAGGCTGATGACAACCAAAGTCCCCACCCTTTAAGGTCTTTGAAGAAGTAGGAGAAGAGACCAAAGAGTGAGGAGGTAAACAGAGCTAATTGAAAAGAAAAGTTAAAAGACCAACAGTCTAAAGGAAAAAGCTTCAACAAAACAAATTATAAGCAGATAAAACAACAGAAATGTTCATACAAACAGAAGGAAGAATGGGTAAAACCTGTAATAAAAAGCCAAAAATAGCATGAATAAGCAATATATAATAAAGGAAAATGAATCAAAATTATTCAATAAAAAAGAGCAACATGTGAACTTTCCAGAAATCATGAAACAAAGGCAAGAAATTCAAGAATGGTTCTAAGAGAAAGCCTTTGAAAAAAAGAAACTAGAAATTAATTTAGATCAGCAATTATAGTTCTTAATATAGAATTTAAAAATCACTAAAGATAGAGAAGGAAAAATTGAATATGTAATAGAGAATCTCTCCAAAGAAGTAAAGACTCTGATAGAAATAATGATAAATTTGTAACATAAAAATACTGAAATGTAGGAAAATTTCCCAGAAGGGAAGAAAAATACAACAAAATTAAAGAATATATTTATTACATACAAGACAAAGCAACAGACATTGAAGACTGCATCTACAGAGATAATTTAAGGAATCAAAAATCTCCAAGAAGAACATAACAAATAAAAAAGGAATGTCATACTTCAATAAATAATGCAAGAAAACTGTCTCAAATTTGATAAAATCCACACTTTGCTGCCAGGAAAAAAAAATGTTCAAACAACCCTACATTTCAAATTCCAAGACACAGAATGGTTGCACCTAAGAATTTTAATAATAAATGTAAACATTTTCAAGCAACTAGGAGAAAAACCTTTAAATCTGAAAGAAAATCAATTTGAAAAGCTCAGAATTATTTCATAGTCATGAGAAATCAGGGAAGAGAAAAGAATAGCATATTCCCCAAAGTAAAGGAGCTAAATCTACTGGTTGATATTCTGAAAATGTGAGTTTAATTACTTACTTTTAAAAATGAACTTTGGGAAGGAGAGAGGTATTTGAGGCATTTCTACTCCCCCAAAACAAAGGTAAGTAGATTATTTGATTTTCAAACACTCAAAATATCCAAAACACATAAAAGGTTAAGGAATTCAATTATCATGAGATTTGGGTGAAGGCTGAAACCAAAGGTGAATGGGCAGCCCTGAAAAGGACTCAGAAAACCCTCACACCAAAGGTGCTAATCCTCCCTGAACACCCCATGGCATCCATATAGAATCTAGAAAGAGAATAGAAGAAGGGGCTCAAATTTGGTACTTCTGAAGCATTATTCTAATGAGTAAACTCAGAAATGCAAAAGAAAACTCAGAAAAAAGGCATAGTAAAAGATTATTACTTAAAATAGGAAGTTGGATGGTGCAGTATATAAGAGATTTCAGGCAACAGAGTTTGGCAGGGAAAAAGAAGGGACCCATGAGGAAGATACATAGATAAATAAGAAATTTAAAAAACAAACAATTTAAGTAGAAAAGACAGGTAAGTAGGAATAAGAAGAGGGCCAGTAGGAATATTTTAATGCCAACAAAACTAATATCAGTGACAAAGTAATATCTTTAAAAAGGCAGTGGACAAAAATCATTACAAATGAAATAAATGAGAATAAAAGTCTTTATTTATTTAAATGTTAACATTCATTATACAAAAATTCAATTCAATAAAATAAAGCAATTAAACAATTCAATAAATTAATTAACAATTAAAGAATTCAATAAAATGAAAAACAATTGTAGGATAGATAAGAAAATTGAAGCTAGCAATTTGCTACATATGAGAGTAACTTCTAAGAACATCTATGTACCAAATGAAAATAAGAAGATAGAACAAAATTTACTATGCATTAAGTGAATCTCCCAGAACAAGCTCTGCAATCATGCTAGCAAACGAAGTTAAAAAAAAAATTCACAATATCAGGAGAGAGAAACAAAGACATTGCAATATTTTTCAAAGAAGTATAGACAATAAACCAATAGCAATACTAAACATAAATGCATCAATTGACACAATTAGTTAAATTTATGAAGGGAAAGTTAACTAAATTGCAAAAATACATAAATATAGGTGCCTTTAATATTCTACTTCTAGAACAGACAAATTTAACAAAAATCAACAAAAATAAAAATGTATAACTGAACAAACTGATGGCAACGTTAAAGCTACATACTTATAATGTTGTCCGAATGGGAACTCTAAGAAACATGCATATCTGTCAATGTTGCATGGTAATTTTATTAAAACAGAACATGTACTAGAGGACAGAGAAATGATAAATCATGGTAAAAAACAATTTCTAAACGTGTTCTTCATTATTCACAATTTAACAAACTAATATGGAAAAAAGCAAAAGATACAGAACTAAATGAAAATTTAATACTAACATCTTGAATAATTAGTGGATCAAAGCAAAAGTCATAGAAACTCCTACATGAAAGAAAAGGAATGATGTAATCTAACAAAATTTCTAGAATGCAACTAAAGCATACCTCAGAAGAAAAATTATTTCTTTGAGAACACACATTTACAGACACATAGAAAATGAGTGAACTGAGTATGCAATAAAAATCTAGAAAATAAAATAAACTTAGAATAAAGATAAGAATAGACATCTTGAAAAGTAGAAAAAAAATGGATAAAATGAAAAATGAAAATACTAAAGGGAAGATTTTTAAAAGTATTATCTGTTTTCAAAAGACTAAAAATTTGATAAACCTTTGACTAGTCTAATTTAAAAAGAAAAATTATCAAAATAAAGAAAAATGAGCCAGATAAAATCGCAACAGAGAATAAGAATTATTACAACCTTTGATAACACAATTAGTTTATGACAATAAATGAAGAATTTAAAAGACTCAGATTACTCACAAAACTATTAAGTATTGAAGTTAAAAGAACATGAAATATACATAAAATAATCCATTCTCAGAAATGAAACTATATTAGCTATAAAAGGACTATCAAAGAAAAAAAGTCCTAGCCTAGAAAACTTGGAAATTGAATTATATTAAATAGCAATTAATATCTGTTACAAAATTATTCCAAAAATTGATAAAGAAAATATTCTACCACTTTCAATGAGATTAATACATTTCTAATAAATAAATCATCAAAAGATAAAACAAAGAAAGCTATAGATCAATATTACTAACAAATATTGATTCAAGAAATAAAATCCTAGTGAAAAGGGCTACAGCGATGTCTACAAGAAGTTATTTACTATTACCAAAACTGATTTATACAGAAATATAAGAACAGTTCAATATTAGAAAAATTGTTAACATAATTAGTCATGTTAAAAAGAAAAACACCATGATTTATTAATAGATGCAGGAAAACATGTGGCAAAATATAATACTCATAAATGCTAAATAAAAAAAATATAAAAAGCCTCTATAAAACATAGGCATAGGAGGGACAGTTTTTAATATGATAAAAGTGTAACTCTAAAACCAAAAGCTGTCATGATTTGTGATAGAGATGCACTAGAAGCTTTCCCCATAAATATAGAAGTAAAGTAAAGATGCCCCATTTTGCCTCTGTTATTGACTAAGTTTTAAAAAAGTGTTAGCTACAGAAATGGCAAGAGAAAGAGGAGAAAGTGGGAAAAAATCATTGGCAAAGAAACAACAAAATTGTTCTTGTTTGTTGATGACATGGTGATTTAAATTAGAAAACCGTAAAGAAATGGCAAAAACAAAAAACAGACACAATTAACATGACAAAATAACAAAATAAATCCACAAAATTTCCAGCATTTCTATGTAGCAATAACAAAATTCAAAATGAAATAATAAAAGGATTCTATTAAGATAACTATAAAATGTATAAAATCTTTGGGAATCAATCTAACAAGATACACTTATATCTTATGTAAATACAACAAATTCTCTTTAAAGGAATAAAGAATGAACAAAGTTTTTAGAGGGACATATTCATCATAATTGGGCCACACCATTATAATGAAAATGATGAAACTACTTAAAATTGATTTTTAGATTTAGTGTTTCTGCCAATAAACTACCAAAGTTGTATTTCATGGATATAACACCAATGGGTCACAATGCAGAAGATGCATTTCAAATATACATTATTTCTGTTACCTTCTTTCTTCTGGAAGAAGCAGAACTGAATGATTAACCTACACCTCACCTATCTCACCTAGGTTTCATCTGTTTCCACTTTAACTCCTTTCCCCTCTCACATTTGAGGCTGGAGTTTTAATTAGGCATACCATATTACAACAGCTATCTTATTTTAGTCTAGGGGCAATGCAATCGCTGTTAGCTCCACATAGCCCCTTTCTCTGCTGTTTTATAGAGTTTATAACAGACAGAGAAATGTGTTAATACAAACACAATATTTCATAGCCTCTGGGTAGGAAAATTCCTAGCATTCAGAGGTTTGTTTCTCTGTCCTAATTTAAAGTTTTGTGTATTTCCAACTAATCCTTTTTCTGTCTGAAGCAAAATCAGAATGTAGCATAGGAAACTTTTAGTTTAAAAAAAAGTTATATATATATATATATATATATATATACATATATATATAAACAAATATACATGCATATATATTTATACACACATATACATATATATATACACATATATGAGCATGTCTGTGCGTGTGCATGTACACATGCTACCATATCTGTTACTGGGCAGGCACAAGAAAGAGAAGTTGGGGAAGAGCAGCCTTACTTTAGAACTTCTATTAGTCCTTGAAGAGATAAGTACAACTAATAGCTTCAGTCTGAATTCTCTATTCCAAGATGCTTCTAAGGGGTGATGACCCACCTTGACACCTCCCTTTTCTTCTGCTGCTCATTTCCTTTTTCAGTTTTTCCTTTTTGGTTTCCCTTTGCAAATCCTCCTTTTTGGTTTCTCCTAACAGTTGATGCCTAGGAAGGGTTAAAAATTGATATCCCTATTGCTGCCCTTGTTGCTGGGTTCTTGTAGTCCCCATTCTTTCCTCTCTGTCTGTCTCTTTCAGGCTAGGTATATTCTTCTAAGAAATTCTGGGTGTGACTCCAGTTCTCCTTCCAGTTTAAAGATGCAAGAGTCCCAAATCATTCCGAAGGCTGAAAGGGAATGCATGTCTCTCTAAACTATAAATCTCAGTATGTCAGTCAGTTTTCAAACATGGGGCCAGCCAAGATAATAACACAATTAATTTGGAGGAATAAAAGGTCTAGAATCTCAATGGAAATTAAAAAAAAAAAGAAAAGTCAGAATGAAAAGCAAATAGAATCACTACCCTTTAAACTACATTATAAAGCAGCAATCATCAAAAACTCTTCAGTACTGGTTAAAAACAGAAAATTAGATTAGTACAACAGACTAGATAAGAAAAAACAAACAAATGAACTCAACAACCAAGTATTCCATAAACCTGAGAACACTAAGCAAAAAGCACTCTCTATTTGATAAGAACTGTTGAGAAAACTGACAAGTTATTTGGCATAAATTAGGTTTAGACTACCTTCTTACAATAAAGGCCAAAATAAGTTCAAAATGGATATATAACCTAAAAACTAGAGATCATAATATAAATACTATGCATATACAATACATATGTTAAATATATTTTATATTCTTTGTTATATAGTAAATATATTGCAATTCTATTAACTGTTTATAATGCTAATTATATATATGTATGCATGTATATATATATATACATATATATATAACACATTATGTGTGGATACAGGTCTCTGCTAGAAGCAATCATAAAATATATAGATGACATTGGTTACATGAAACTGAAAAACTTTCATACCAACAAAGTCAATGAAGCTAGGATAAAAAGTGAAAACATTAAATGGGAAAAGTCCGAGGGTTTAATAGCCAAGCCACATAAGAAATTAATAAAAAATATATAGACCAAAAGCCATTGTTCAGTGGATAAGTAGTCAAAGGATATAAGTAGTTCTAAAAAGAAGAATTATAAATAACCATATGAAATATTGCTATAGATCAGTATTAATAAGAGAAATCCAAATCAAAACAGCTCTAAGCTTTTACCACATACCTAGACACCTAGCAAACTTATTTTTTTTAATTGAAGCAGTCAAAGTTGTCTTTTTTCTTTTTGGAGGAGGGAAGGCAGGACAACTGGGGTTAAGTGACTTGCCCAAGGTCACACAGCTAGTAAGTGTTAAGTGTCTGAGGTTGGATTTGAACTCAGGTCCTCCTGACTCCAGGGCCAGTGCTCTATTCACTGTGCCACCTAGCTGCCACCTTTTTTTGTCTTTTTTTTTTTAAACAGTCAAAGTTGAAGGGACTGCTGTTGGAACTGTGAATTAGCACAACCCTTCTGGAAAGCAACTTGAAATTAATGCTAAAAAACAAAATAAATAAAAGACTAAAATGCCAATAGTCTTTTACTCAGAGAGCCTACTGTTGCGCATACACCCCAAAGAGGTCAAACAAAGAAAGAAAAGTCCCATATACACTAAAATGTTAATAGCAGTACTTTTGATGGTAGTGAAGAGCTAGAAACAAAATAGACACCCATCAACTGAAAAATGACTAAACTAATTGTTGTTTATCTCATGTGCACCTATTTATATACTTGTTTTCTTCCCCATTAGAAAGTTAACTCCTTTGGGGCAGAGATTTTTTAAACACTTTGCTTTTTTATATCCCCAAGGCTTAGCATTATTCCTCTCCCATAGTAAGATATGCTCATTGATGGATTGAGTGATTAATGTAATAGAATATTGCTCTACCAAAAGAAATGACACACATAAAGAATTTGGAGAGATATAGAAATAGTCAAATGAACTGCTTATACAATGAAGCAAGAAGAACCAGGAAAACAATATACATAATGACTTTAGCAACACAAATATAAATAACAACACAAAACTGAACATGGTACAATTAAAATGACCAAGATTGATCCTGAAGAAGAATTCACACAATATCTCTCCTTCCTGTCTTTGAAGATATGGAAAACTACGGAGGTAGAATGTGGCATATACACTCAGACTTGCTTGATAAGAACTGCTGGAAACCACATTAGTTGGCTTTGCTGAACTGCCTTTTTCTTTTTCTTTTTTTAATCTTGGCTATAATGGTTGACTTCTAGGGAGAGAGGGAAAGAGATGTATATGGAAATGAATACAATGTAAAAACAAAAGATATCAGTAAAAATGAAAATAAAAAAGAAAAACAAAAGTCATGACTTCATGTTATTAGGTGTTATTTTTACTTCCTCAAACAAAATTTCAGGTATCATACCACCTGAATAGTATGGTCCAAAAGTGGTGATATGCCACTGGTAATGGGAATAAATCATTGTAATTTAACCACCAATTGTCACTGCTGGCCATCATCCAGATCATCTTTAATGTAAGACAACGCCATACTCATCCTGGCTGCTGAATTCTTCATGTGGCACTAGAGGGAGCTCTGGAGAAATGCCAAGTTCTCTATGGTTTCCAAAAAATGGGGACCTCTATCCCTTGGCTCTGCCATTGTCTAAATGGCAACTCATCTCATTAGTGTAAAGGGATATGGTCAGTGCAGATTTATTCAATTACAATCCTAGGTGTTGAGCCCCTATCCATCATGAAATTTCCACTTTTCTCCATATTTCAGTGAGTCCTAATAAAGTGAGCATGGCATAATGGAGACAGTCACAAAAAACAAAAACAAACACAGAAACATGATCACTGTATATGACATCTTTACTTATACCTATAGACTTAAGAAAAGGAATGATGTAAATATCACACCACCTTCAATAGATCCTCCCATAGAAATTAGGGACAATATTAATGTATTTTTGAGAAAAAAAAAAGAATCTGTCATAGAAAATAAAAGTCAACTAACATTTATATAAAGCTTACTATGTTCCAGGAACTGTGCTAAGGGCATAGAGAGTTAACTCTCTTGGTAAAAAAAAAATAAAAAAAAAAAATGATTGTGTAAGATACAAAGAGAACAAACGATAAAAATCTCTTTTCTGAGAGACTGGGTGAGTTAACTGTCAAGGAGAAAGTACCTAAAGAGAGATTTTGAGAAAACTAAATTTAATTCTTATTTTGTGAAGACATCTTGAGAAGAGAATTTAATTACCAACTGGGAGCTAAATTATTGAGTTCTGGTCTCAACATCTAGGGGAATTAGTTGCAGATTATCATCAGAGTTGACTTTTCTCATAGCTTATACATTTTAAAATACTTAAATATCTCATTGCATTAGCTTTTATTCGTAATAAATTATATAGTCAATAACATTAATGTTTATCTAAGCTTATGAATCTTGAATATGTATTGAATCAGAAGAGAAAGTTTACAAAAAAAGATATTTTCAGTTTTTATAAATTAGAGGGGAGGTCTCAGATCTAATTATTAATTGACAAAGATTGTGCATTTCAATTAATGATAAAATTGAGAAAAATTAACACTTATTCGTCATGTGCATTTTAAAGATTTCTTTGTTGTGGAAGAAACAAATAGCTCTTCTATAACTGATCTACTTTATACATTGAGTACCTTTCTAGAAGACACCCAGTTAATCCCTATTGGACAGCCCCATGGAAGTAGAGAGCATACTGGGTTGATTGAAATTAACCTTTCATATCCTAGATGATCCCTCAAGTGTAAAGATCCATGACTCAGAGAGATACGGCAACTTTCCCACTAAGAGGCTCCAGCTCTGGACCCAGTTCATGTTCTGGTAGAGCCTAGCTCCATAGAGAGGAAAGAAAATCTTCTTAAACTCTCTGATTCAGTATGCCTCTATTTTTTGAACTGGGGTAGGGGAGAGAACTGGGGGGAGGGACACAGAATCCCTTAAGCAAAGCTTAGCAATGATTGATGTAAAGAGTTTCCCAAGAATTAGTAAGATCTCTTCTGGAAAAATACCCAATGTACTGAGAAGATTGTGTCTATACATGTATTTGATCAAGGAGCCAATTAGAAATGACTAGGACCTGAAGGGACTCAGAGCATATAAGCCCCTGGAAGGGGCCCAGGTCTAGGCAGGCTCCCCAGAAAGGAAGACCACTCACAAATTGTATGCAAAGTTATTGAGAGAGGATTATGAAGACATCAGTAGCAGTGAGGTGGGATCGGGAAAGGTCTCTTGGCTCCTAGATTCCTTTATTTTGTGATATCTCTTTTTAGTTTTTCCCAATGACTGAGAAAGACTTGGATCCATTAGTTGTATCCTCTGCCTTGAGTACAAACACACACACATTTTATACATATATATATCCTACCCCTAAAACATTCATGTTGTAGTTTTCCAAGGAGCTCTCTACAGCTACAAGTTCTAGATTAGTTATGCTATTCTACATAAGTTGAGAGAGTTTCCACACCAAGTAGAATTTCGCGATTCAGACATAACAAATCTGGATCAAATATATATGTATGCATAAATGTATTAATCTATATATTTATATAATACATTTACCTCAACAAATGTGTTTCCAATTTCTGTAACCTCTCTGGTCTTCTTGATGTGATTATTTTCACCCCCATCCTTCAAACGGTTAACTTCAGAACCTAAAATTTTCTTAATACCAGTAGCTTCTTTTCAGTTCAAAAATTTTGAACAAAAGGCAAGATAAACATCAGAGTTCCTCCAAGAGGTAGGTGCTCACACAAGCTTTCAATCTTCCTCTAAGTTCCTGTGACAGGAAAGCATTTCTTAATGCCTTATATATGCTATGCAATACTTTTTTTCTTCAAATGTTTGAAAATCTTTGTAGTGTTCTTAGGTACTCTTTGGTTATTAATACTTCATAGGTTATAAACAAGAACTGAAGAAATGTTCAGTTCATAAGGGAGATCTAGTCTACACAAGCTACTTATCTGCCAAATTGAGGCACAATATTTTGCCCCACTTCAGCTGTGGCATTCTGGTCTGACAGAATTATTGGAGTTTCTAACTCCTGACCTGCCAACCAATCTTCACACATGGGCCCTGTGCTTGATGGAGTAAAGAAAAAAATATATATGTGTGTGTGTGTATACATATATGTATGTTAAAATGTAGCAACAGCTACATAGGACATGCTTATACACAATGAAAGGAAAATTTAAATTTCCTAACATTAAAACAGAGAAAACTGTGGCACATAGTGAAGTTGACTTTGGGTTTTTTTGTGAAGCAGGAGGCCAGCTCTAGGACATTCAGTCATCCAGGAAATGTCATTATCTAAAACAGCATACACTAATGCAACACTAATTATAAAAACTATTACCAGGCAAGACTTTAAATGGCAATTATTTTTCCTGTTTTGAAACTGCTTTTATATATAAAATTAAGTCACTAAGGAAAGAGTTTATTAAGGATTTAATTGATTAGCCAATTTATAGAAAAAGGATGAAAAATTGTTTGCACATGTAAAATAATATTAAAAGTTGGAAAGATAATGCTATAACAATAAATAATAATATCTGACATTTATAGGGAATCTCTCCTATTTAATTGCCACAGTGGGACATGAGTTTTGTTGTTTGGTTATTTGTTTTTAAAGGAAATCATGAGGATAAACTAATTCCAGGATACTAAGAGGATTTCATTTGGAAATAATAAGAATGACAAAAGTTCTAGGAAGTTGGTTGTTGGAAGAATTCAAGCATGAGAGAGAAACAGAACCCATGAGCACAGAAATATGAGTCCAACATAGTTGGCAGTGAGTTGAAATTCATATTTTTTGGACAAAGAGAATGACTATTCTGAGTTCCTCCAAATTTTCTTTTCTTATGCATATCCCCATTCAAGACCTCTCTGGCCTCCCTGATGTCCATTTTCCCCCATCTGCTTTGGTATATAGCAAATGACATTGTCCCCTTATTATCACTGGTGCAGGCTTATATGTTGCAGGCATGTTCTTCACTCAGTCACAACCAAAATTTATTCATCCCAGGGTGCACCTTGGCAAACATCGGACAAGGTTGTTTCTCTCTGTGAAAGAAATAAGTCCTGAAGAAGGTCTCTTTTCCCCTTTCATGCTATTATGATTTTGGTTTCTCTCTTAATCAGTTCAGTCATCATGCCTTTTCACCAGTAACTGCATCATTGACATGGGACGATCACACGATGGACTGCATCCCTACTTTTGACTCCTAAATTTACTTCATTCTTATTTTTTTTTAAATCCAAGGATATGAATATGCAAATCTGGGCTATAAATGAAAGTCTGTCATTGCCATCTCCATTGTCCTAGGTTCTTGGAGATTTCCCCCTAAGCTGTTTTGCACCTGACTAGTTGCATGGTTTTAGCCCCATTAAAATAGGTCTGACACTTCAGCACAAAACAAATTGTGCCTGAAATTGGGACTATTAAAATTCTACAGTGCCATCAGGAAATCAGCAGTGGCACTGCAGAGGACCCTTAAAGAACAAAAAATAAAAACACGTGAAATGTGATGCTCCATTCACTATGGCATAGCTAACATTTTTAAGCTCCAGAAGCCTGGTTTATATAGTTTTGTGAAGTTAAAACTTATAAATCCAGGGCTGGAGCAAGCTAGTTTCATGACACTTAGCAAGATTTCCTAGGGGACTGAAAATTTTCTCAATGACGAATACAATCTTCTCAGTAGTAATCAGTATTCTTTTCTGTGTGTAGGGTATTTACAAAGCAATTTAGTCAGGTGAAAGATAATAAGCATTTTCATCCTCTGGAAGTTATCAGCTCCAAAAAGTAATCTACAACAGGGAGATGTGTTTTAGCCTACACATTTCATATTGATTGGGGGAATATTGGTCTTTGCTTCTGGCAAAGGCAAACAAACAAACAAACAAAAAAAGAAGCCAATTCTCCAAGTCAATGCTGATTCTCAAAGGAGGGAAGAGGCAGGGGGAGTTCAGTGTCCCGATATACTACCCTTCTTCTACCATATCCATTACAGCTGACATCACTAATAATGTTCCCTAGATCTTCAAATGGCTCCCCCAATGTCCATAACTGATTTACTTCAGCTCTCAGCTCTTTCTATGCCTATTATAAAGACATTTCATTACAACCAACCCTCTTCCTTCTAAGACACAGTTATCGACTTCCTGGAATAACCATAGAAAAAGGACAGATTATATCTGGTGTCAGAGACAACTTTGATGATGCCCAATAAATGTTAAACAACAGCTTCAGCTTCTGGTGAGTGGGGGTAAGTATACTACTCTCTAGGAATTACATCTTCCTAGGTGCCAAGAGACTACTTGGGGAGAGTTTATTCACCTTGCCTGGGTGAATAGCAACTCCCAGAGAGCAGTTCTCTCCTTCTGGCTCAGCATAGAATTAAGTAATAATACTAGAGTGTTACCTTTTAATTCCTAAATAGAGTGTCCTTTATGGAGAGACAACATAGACAAGTGTATTGAGAAATTTAGGATCAGGAAGTTGTGCGTTCTTACTGTTTTTGCTTTAGCAATTTGTTCATTTTCAGCTAATGGTCATAAAAACATTTAACTGTTCATTTAGCAAATATCTTGTGCAAAGTGCTGTATTCATCACTGGAAAAGATATAAAGCTTAGAGAGGATTCAGTCCCTGCCAACATGAGGCGTAGAGGCAACTTCAGGCAGGTAGGTGATACAGTTGATAGAGTGCTGGCCTTGGAGTCAGCAAAACCTACATTTGAATCCTGCTTTAGATACTTTCTGTGTGACACTAGGCAAATCACCTAACCCATTCTGGCCTCAGTCTCTTTTTCTATAAAATGGGGATAGCAACAGCACATATATTAATACAAGGTTGTTCCAAGGATCAAGTATAAGAAATATGCAGGCACCTAATGGACTTACAAAATACAGGAAGATATAATATAACTCATAGCCACAGTAAATATATGTATATATTTATATATATGTATACTATAATGACAAATACACAAATATATACATATATTTGATATATGTGTATATATATAAATTGTTTGCCAAACCTTAAAGTGCTACATAAACACTAGCTTTTATTATTTGGGGAATAAGACACTAACATAGAAAACTGTAGAAGTGCATTTGAGGGTTATAATGTAAAGTGCCCACATGAGGTTTGAGGGGAAAGATCCCTACCACCTTGACTATCAAATAATATTATTCTTGTTTATTATTGAGTAATGAGACATTTGAAGGTTTGCAATGTAAAGGTCATTGTGGGTCCAAAAGTTTGCCCAAATCCCCACAAACAGAAAGCAAGAGAAAAACAAACATCAAAAACAAAACCAAGGTCCATGTCTAGAAGCTTATATTCACAAATATAATAAAATACTATCGTATTTTTATAATATATTACTTATAATTATATATATATATACTTATAATATATTCCTTAACCCATCACCACCTTATTCCCAATAAGATGTCTTGTTCAAGTTTTTCTGGTTAATTACAAAGTATCACATATTATTATTGAGAGTTGCGGAGTTAACAGTTCTGATTGAAAACTTCCCCTTTCTGAAAATGACTTTTCCTTATAGTAAAATCTCATTTGAAATAGTTTCCTAGGAAAGGCCTCATTCTAATAAGCTGCTTGCTGATGGACACAAGGAATCAGAGAGGCACATCAGCTTGCATGTGTAGACAAGTTTACTATATCAGAACCTTGTCTAGGAACCGGGCTCTGTCTGCTGTGAGGTGACTCGGTTCAATTAGACAGAGCTCTCAACTCTGCTTGGAATTGGAGACGCAGACTGAGAGTGCAAATGTGGCAAGGTTTCAGACCTGAACTGTGTGGGTTTGGGAATTGCTCTCCTTGGCAGAACAAACCAGTTGCCCCTGGGGAAGTAAGTCCAGATTCTGTAGCAGCATATCATGCTGACTCAGGAATAAGAAGTGGCAGGCAGTGATGTTTGGGTAGCCTATAATTGCTCTAGTCTGTCCTTCCCAGCAGGTATTGCTGCATGATACCTCAGGGAACTGTGCTCTGGGCTGATGCCTAAGATGGAAAAACTGGACAAGCTATACATTTTTGGAAAGCTGACTCTTTGTGCACTGTGGAGTTTAGTATTCCATCTGGAGTGGGAGGAGGCCTGCAGGGGCTGGGGCAGGGAGCAGATTGCCATATCCAATAAGCAAGCTGAAGATTTGCATGCCGAAAAAGACTCTGGCTGCACTGTGATGGTAGGCACCTAACAAAGATGGAAAACTCGCCTTTTATTTAACAGCTAGGAAAAGATTGCTGTATTCAAACCAAGTTGAATTTGAGATGGGAAAGCTGTGGCTGTGAGTTATATTATATCTACCTGTATTTTGCAAGTCTATTAGGTGCCTGCATATTTCTCATGCTTTTAATTATCTTCTATGCCCACTGTACTATACTACTGAAAACTTACCCATAATTGCCGAGACTATTCTGTAAACGGGATGTTCGTCCTCAACAGGCTATTCTTGCATTGCATTTCTGAATAAATATATATTGAAAGATGCTTCTCCCTATATCCCACAGCTCATTACTGTCATGTCAAACAGCCTGCTCACTACTAGGGTCTTCACTGAAGAAGTACACCACCAATTAATTGATTGTAAATAGTTGTCCAAACCTGTCCTGCAATAAACTTATTACTCTGAACAATATAAGCAAAGAGTAATCATCTGATTAAGAGAGGCAGACCAAGTGGATCTGAGGCTTCTAAGGATTGTGATCAATCATCTTGTCTAAAGTACATAATCAAAAGTAATTAGTACCTAGTCCCCACTGTCCTTTTACATACCATTTCAGTGTGGGTGTTTTAGTACAGGCACACTATGGTGGGCTAATGGATGGGGAGATCAATGATGGAACAGGCTAAATATAGACCACAGTATTGCT
The DNA here is from genome assembly GCF_028583685.1 of Petaurus breviceps papuanus. Taxonomy (NCBI): domain Eukaryota; kingdom Metazoa; phylum Chordata; class Mammalia; order Diprotodontia; family Petauridae; genus Petaurus; species Petaurus breviceps. The sequence continues at coordinate 40,377,809 of NW_027185764.1, read as the reverse complement.
TCAAAGTGCATACCAAAATACAGATTGGCATTGTGGGTAATTTCTGTTACACACTACCTACCCTGGGTAGTTTAACTCAAAAGAAAAGTCATCCACAGCTGATTGTCATTTTTTAAAGTTTAATGGAAAAGTGTGTCTTTGAATGCTGCTATTAATGTTAGATTATCTGGTACTCCAAAGGATCATTTGGGAGGGGGTGAGAGATGGGGCTGAGGAAGTACTAGTCTGGAGAATAAATAAAATATGGCATCTGTAAGGGGAAAAATTTTCCATACAATTATCTTTTAAAAACACACAAGCGAAACTAATAAACAATTCTAAGTAGCCCATCTTGCCATCCATAGCCATTTAGCCATCACTGATTTATCGTTGTCCTTTGGGGTAACTATGGAGAATGGAGGCTTGCTTGAAGAAACAAATACCTAATTCTTTAAACTAATGAATATGTGTATGACTGATAATGGCCTTCATTCTATAAGTAACTGACTATTTGTACGCTTAACTACTTGCTGTATTTCCTACTTGATAGGAGTTTGTTTATTAAGGAGTTCTCTTTTCCTTTATGCATTTTTGAATGTTCCCAACCTCACTATGTTCTCATTTTACAGATACACGATCACCTTTGGAATAATTACAAACGTTACCTAGGAAAGGGAAGAGGAGGAAGGGGTGATTCAGAATGCTACTCAGTGATGTCTTCAAGCAATTGGTTTGAGTCAGGATGCAGTAAAATCCCAGGCAGTGCCTTGAGGCCACTTACATGCCTCCTATTGAGGTAACCAGATGCACACATTTATTTTTGCCAACTAAAATGCTCAGGACTGCCAGGGAGAACAAATATTACAGGTTCTAACTCTGACACCAGCACACACTGACTTTAGATAAAACCCCCTTCCAAGCTTCTTGATCACTCTTAAAGGAGCTGTCATCCTTCCAGTCACTTAAGTTTGCAACAGGTATCATCCTCATCTCCTCACTCCTCCTCCTCCTCATCCCACATATCCAAGATAATTAAGTCTATCATATTTTACCCTTACAATATCTCTAGCATCTACTTCTTTCTCTCTCTTTACAAGGTCACTATCCTAGCTTAAGTCAGACATTTGGGTCATGGGACCAACATTTTCTTCAATCCTCATAACTTGCCAAACCTCTCAAAAATAGATACAAGACATAAAACGATTTCAGCTGTATCCATAGCTAGGGCACCAAAAACCTTAATGATGGAACAATCCAACGAACTGAAGGTTGGAAAGGCCTTCTTAATTCCTCTAATAACCCTCTAACCCTTCGTTCCCTCACTCTTCACAATCCACCATTGCCTGGCAGGGTCGCACAGACCAACCCATAGGATTAGAACAAAACTCAACTCCACACACACACTCACTTCCTTCCTGTGCCAAAGAAAACCAAAAGCTGACTCTTCTTGGGATGAAATCATGACAGCTTCTGTGCTGAAACAGAGCTCAGTTAGAGAGCTGAAGAACAGTAGAAACTTGGTCAAGACAAGTGTGGCTGTGTCACTCACCTAAGCCTGAAGCCACAAGTTCAGTATCTGGCTGTGACCAGTTTCATCCCTTCCCCACCCACCGCAGAAGTCATTTGAGCCAGAGAATGAGTCCAGTGAAATATGAACTGTCCAGCATGTAAGGAGACTAAGATGGTTTTGAGGTCCAGTCTCCAGGGAAACCACAATCAAAGGAGGAGTCAGAAAGTGAGCACCTGGAGAATATAGGAGAAACTGTAAAAAAGACTAAAAATGTCAAAGATCTTAGTAGGTAGAAAAACTCATTTAAAAACTTTGATAAAAGCAGATAAAGCAACAGGAGAAAAATTAGCAACAAAAGGGAATATGGCCTCCAGATCAGCTAAAAGAATTCAGACATCTATAAATAAATATTGCAAGACAAAAGAAACGATGAGCCATCAAAAATGAGTCATCCAATAAAACCTTTGGTTTCTCAAGAAAACTTAGATTCACAACATGTCCTCAAATTATTTAAAAGAGAAAGAATTGTGAAAGCACATCTGGGATAAGGTGCACATCAGAAAAATAGAAAAACTCGAAACCGTAATAGCAATTCTCACCAAAGAAACAAAGGAGAGAATAACTGATAACAGAAGTGAAAGACAATCTGAAAGAAGCAAAGAACAAAACATCAAAAGAAGTAAAACATGTTAGTCTTGAAGTCAGGATTTGTAGAGAACACCTTAAGGATTATTGGTCTCCCAAAAGTAAAAAAAAAACCTGAACACCACAGTGCAAGAAATAATACAAGAAAACTTCCTGGAACTTCTTAACACAGAAAACATGTCAAATGAATCCACAGATCTCCTCCAGAAAAAACAAAACACTCATGCAACCCTAATTTGAGCCTTTACCATCTACATGATTACAAAAGCCTCCTAAGGGTCTCCCTTTCTAAAGGACCATCTCACATTCATCTTCCACACAGTTGACACAACACAGATCTGGTTATGTTATTCTTCTACTCAATAAACTCCAATCAGAGTTGGAGAGTTTCTTGCCTAGAGAAAGTCCTTCACAGCATGGCTTCAACCTACCTTTATAGCCACATAATACATTATTCCCTTTCATGTACTCCAGTTCCAGTAAACTGATTTTCTTGCTGTCCTCATACATGATACTATGACTCCTAACTTGGGATCTCCAGGGTGTCTCTCACGCTCTTAGATATGGGCATGCTGTCTTCTCTGACAGAAAGATCTTCCTCTGCCTCATTCACTTAGTCACTGCTGCTTGAGGACGGAGACAATTTTTGCCTTTCTCTGTATCCCTAGCACCTAACACAGTGTTTGGCAAAAAAGGGAACTTAATAAGTTCTTGTGGATGAATTCATCCTATACTTATATTGAAATTATAAATTGTGTGGATGTTTGTGTCTCACTTTTCTCACACACACACACAATGAGGCTCATACAGTCAAATTTTCTTCTTTGCAAAAATATAAATGATGATAAAAAATTTTTCAAAGTAAAAGTGTCTAAGTTATTTTTAAGACAAAGTGTTTTATTTCTTTCATGGCTTTATTTTTGTCTGCAACACAGCTGCAGTGGAATGGAACATATCCTGACTCAGGACTCAGAGTTCAAGTCCAAGATCTGGGAGAGGCACTGTGATGCATTAGGAAGATCATTAGTTATAGAGTCAGAGGACCTCAGTCCATGTAATTTTGGCCAAGCCACTTACTGTTCCTGGGCCTTGGTTTTTGCATCTGTAAAATGAGGTGGTTCATCTAGGATCATAGATTTTGAGTCGGAAAGAACCTTAGAAGTCATTGACTTCCACCCTCTTGCTTTATAGATAAGGAAACTGAAGAACAAAGATATTAAGTGACCTGATTTCAAATCTTGCCTTAGACACTTGCTGTGTGAGTCTAAGAAAGTCACTCAAACCTCTTTCAGATTCAGTTTCCTCAACCGTAAAATAGCAGCTATCTCAGGGTTGTTGTGACAGTCAAATGAGATAACATATTAAAGTATTTTGCAAGTCTTAAATTATTGTATAAATGATAGTTGTTGTTGTCCAAGCTCACATGAGTAGTAAATGTCTGTGGTAGAACTTGAACTTCCTTTCAGCTCTAGATTTATGATCCTATGATCAATTTGTAAAAGTGTTAAAAAAAAAAAAAGCAAAAATTCAGCAAAAATGCTTAGTAGGAGGAGGCAAATTTGTTTTAGCTCATTGACTAAAGGGCTGATGACAGACAGAAGCACCAAATAAAGGAGGAAAGTGAGGGAAGAAGAATGATCAGCACATTGTAGTGGCACCCTTGGATCCCCCCAAAGAGGAAGAACCAAGTTGGTTAATATATTATCGCCACAGCTATTCTTCCTTGGGATCTCATCTGGCTCTGCCTTTATCCCTGGTCCTTTTGTTCTCCCTTATCTTTGAATTACTTTTGATCACCCCTCCATGCATTTGCCCTCCAACTCAACAATGAACTAGTACTCTATCCATTTTGATCTCTTAATAACTATTTCAGTCTACCTGATCTTTCTCCTAACTAACTACCCTGGTGCTCTCCAGTCCTGCCCATGACATTTGTATCCAGTTTTAGCCCAGCCTGTCAGTAACTATCAGCTTGGGACCTAACATTACCTCAGGCCCAAATGCCTCCTGGGCCTGACTGTACCTCCAACCATGACACTTCCCTAGTCCAGCCTCCACTTTGTGGGACAGGATATGCTTGACAAGTTTCCATCCTAGAGCTTTGGTGGCTTGGGGCAATGGAGCACCTGCAGGGGATGCCATCAGCCTTGCAGCTAGTGCTGACCAAAATGCCTCCATGAGATAGCAGCTGAGCTAGCTTTTGAATGAGAATGCCGCATTTATGAAAATATTTACCTCCTTTCCAAAAGAAAGCAAACATCTCTGAATGCTGATGGAAATGGGAAGGTCATCCTCAGTTAACATATTATATCTACCAGGAAAGTTTTTCAGACAGACCACAGAGCTCCCTGACTTTCTGAGTTAAAGCTGGTTTTCAATAGACTTATTCCATTTACTTAGACAAGTTTCACTTGGGCCTGACCAACGTAGCCTTTATATCTTAATATTTCTCACATCTTGCTGACCATTGGTTACCTACTGCCTCTCTGCTGAATTTGAGTATTGTGTTATAGAATTCCAAAAGGTCTTTTCAAACTGCTAACAACTGAAGTTGGTGATGGTGTTTATTGATGACTCTATAGTCATGGTTTAGGACTGACTTTGGAATGAATCAACCTTCACCAGCTTTTGTTGTTGTGCAGTTGTTTCTATTGTTTCCAACTCTTTGTGAGGCCTTTGGGGAGATTTTTGGCAAAGATACTGAAGTAATTTGCCATTTCTTTCTCTAGCTCATTTTATATTTGAGGAAACTGAGGCAAACGGGATTAAGTGATTTGCCCAGGGTCACACAACTAGTAGGTGTCTGAGACTATATCTGAACTCAAGTCTTCCTGACTTCAGACCCAGCACTCTATCCACTACACCACTTTGTTGCCCAATCAGTTTTTGGTGTCTTCCAAAATTAATTACCCTCCATGAAGGGAATAGACACCCTAATGGGGTTTAATCCCTCAGATTTCCTATTAAGTCTCAGCTCTACTGTCTTTGAGGCTCACTTAAGCTTCATAAAACTCCTGGAACTGGCTACAGACACCAAGAAGCCCAAAAAATCAGAGAAAAACATTACCCATCCTAGTCAAGTGAGAGTAATGGATTGCTGAGAAGCATGACTATGTCACAGTCAGTCAGACATTTCTGGGGTGCTTGCCTAGTCAAATCATAGACAGCAGGAAGCTAGTCTTTCAATGGATCTGCATTTCCACAGGTTCCTCCACTTTGTAACCTCTCCATCATCCCATCCTTGTCTGTCTCTGGAGGTGGAAGAGCTACCCAGTTATCTTTTATTATAGGTGTAGTTCTTGTAGACTCAAATACTTCTAAGAACTGTTTACCATAGCTCTAGCTCAGTACAAAAAGATGGTTTCAACCATGTGCAATGCTAATTGTTCAAGAAGATTACATCATCATCATCATCATCATCATCATCATCATAATTCACGTGGATACAGAGGCAGCTAGGTGGCACATGGGATAAAGAAATGAACCTTGGGACCAGGAAGACTCCAGGTGAAATCTGGCCTCAAATACGTACTAGCTATACAACCTTGAACAAGTCACTTCACCCTGGTCTGCCTCCCTTTCTTCTTCTATAAAATGGGTATAATAATGTCTATATCTCAGGATTGTTATGAAGATAAAGTGAGACAATATTTATAAAGTGCTTTGCAAATAAACATTATTTAAATGCTAGCCATTGCTATTATTGTTGTTATTTATTAACATTTAACAAAGCACCTTTCTGAAAACCCCATAAGGTTTGTATTGTTTCATTTTTCCTATTTCTCTTTCCATATGTAGAAACAGAAGATCAGAGAGGCTATGTGATTTTCCCATTGTCACAAAGCTAGAAAATAGCAGAGTCAGGTTTCAAATCCAGGTGTTCTAACTTCAAGTCCAGTGTTCTTTCCATGAAGGATGCCCATTCCACTTTGGATTTATGAATGAAACCAAATCTCTACCAGCAGGAGTGAGGGAACACACCAAGTTCCTTCCTCTGGATATTATAGTGTTATCTTCTACCTCAGTCAGTATCACCTAGACACTGACTTCCAACTTTTGACAAAAAATCAAGATGACTAGAAAATTCTTGATGGAATCAGGTCATTTGTGTTGTCCCCAGCCAATCCAATGTCCTTTCTCCATAGTCCCAGGTACCCCAAAGCTAGCTCAGTGTTTGGGAGGCTCTGGAGGAAAGTGTAGGAGAGAAGATATATTAATTAGGCTGCCCACAAAGTGAAGGCCTACAGAGCCAGTGTGGCAGACCTCATTGTTGTATGCCTGAAACGTGGATGGTCAATTAGCGCCTTGCCAGGAAATTGAATCGCTTCCATTTGAATTTTCATAGGAAGATTCTGAAGATCACCTGGCAAGATAGGCTACTGGACACTGAAGTCCTTTCTTGTGCTAAATTGCCACACATTTGAACACTACTACAGGGACTGCAACTCCAATGGGCTGACCACATTGTTCAAATGCCAAATGTATGTTTTCCTAAAAGACTATTTTACAGAGAACTCATGCAACGCAGGTGCTTACATGGTGGTCAGAAGAAGTGATACTCTGAAGGTCTCTCTGAAGAACTCTGGAATTGATTGTAAGACATGGGAGACATTGGTACAGGATTGGTTAGTATGCTGTGCCAGCATCAAAGAAGACACTGTGCGGGGGCAGCCAGGTGGCTCAGCTAGTAAGAGCACCGGCTCCAGTGTCGGGATGACCTGGAGATCAAATACGGGCTCAGATACTTAGCACCACACCCAGAAATAACTGGCCGTGTAACCTTGAGCAAGTTACTTAACCCCAATTACTTAAAAAAAAAAGAAGACACTGTGCTCTATGAATGAAGTAGAATTGAAATAGCTCAAAAGAAGCATAAGATGTACAACTTTAAAGACATCTCCACTCCAAATGTTTCCAAGGACTATTTGTGCCTGACCTGTGGTAGCGCCTTCCAAGCTCACACTGGTCTGATCATCCAGTCAGACACTGTACCTTGACTTCAATATAGTGGTGTCATTTTGGTCCTCTTCGAGAATGAAGGACAACAACCAACCAACCAGGTACCCCAATCCAAGCAGGCCGAGTAAACTCCCTAATGTGGTCAGACACTCAAGCTTTCTGGGGATGCCTGGAAACAAACATATAAAGAACTGTCGGGCTCTCAAACTACTAGGACTCCATATTATATCCATGGGAAAATGGTAAGGAACTTGAAATCATGCAATATGACAATCGATTGAAGTATATGTGGGTGTTTGGGGTGAGGAAGAAGAGAAAACCTGGTAGATACATGATAGCTGGCTTCATATAGTATTCAAGTATTTGTTGTCACGGGGAAAATGGATTTCTTTGTTTTGTTTTATCCTACAAGGAAACTACAAAGAGGAATATTTCAACCCTGAATGACATGAAGTTTTCTAATAATTAGATCTGTACTTTTGGAGGTAGTGAGCTCCTCACCAATGAAGACTTCAGGCAGAACATAGAACACCACTTCTCGGGGGTCTCATAAAGTGGATTCATACTTGTGGGCATGGGTTAGACTGGATGGCCTCTGACATCTCTTCCAACTCTAAAATTATATTATTTAAGTGAAATAAGAAGTATGACCTCTGCATCATTTTCAAAATGCCATTTATGACATTAGAAATCTGTTATCCAAAGTACATCATTGCATATTATCCCAACTATAAATGCCACATAAATTGCCCATAGCTGACTCATAGTTACAATCCTCCCAAGACAAAGGAACATAGTGTCTATAGGTCTGCAGTTATTATCATTTTTCTCATCTTCAGTGTCTTCCCTCGGAAGTTTCCCATGACCTCAATTATATTCATATGCTTTTGAAAGCAGTTAGGCTGGTATTGCTAGCAAAAGGAAAGAGAAAAAATACTTTATTATTCATGACCTCAACTTGCTTAATTATAATTATCCATATACCAGCATGAATTAATTACAAATACATGTCATCACTTGAAATTGTAGCTGTAAATGTGGTCACACAAATCTAAAGAAATTAACTAATAAGGTTCAATATTTCATATACAGAGATAGTTCATCTACATCATACATGTATGTGTATGTGGTTGTTTTAATTTACTCTCTACTTAACTTTATTGACATACGCTTATGAGTTATACAGGTTGCTTTTAAAAACACACACGCACGCGCACACACACACACGTACACACTTACATACGGCAGTAGACAAAGCAGGTGACCCAAGCCAGAAAAGACTTTTGGGGGGAGAAAAGGAGGAGAGGAATGCCGGGCATGTCAATCATCTTGGTTCTGCAAATGAGCTTACAGATAGAAGTATGTCAGGAAAAAAAGAACAATAATTTAATAACAGACTCAACACTGAACATATAACCTGAAGTAGTAAGAGAATAACAGTCAGTTCCTGGTTCTTGATGATGTTTATAAGGATCTTGAGGTCAGGACTGTCTTTTGCCTCTTTTTGTGTCCCTAGCATTTAGCACAGTGCCTGGCACATGGTTGGTTGTTGTCTTCATGCTTGAAGAGGACCAAAATGACATCACTATATTGAAGTCAAGGTAGAGTGAGTTCATTGTGGCCAATCAAACCAATATAAGCCCAGAAGGCTCTACCATAGGCCAAGCACAAATAATCCATATAAACATTTGGAGTGTAGATGTCTCCAAATTTGTGCATCTCACATTTCTTTTGAGCTATTGCAGTTTTGCTTTGCTCATAGAGCACAGTGTCTTCTTTGAGGTAGGCATGTCATACAGGATAGTTTTTTTGTCAATGTCTCTCATTTCTCAAAATCAGTTCCAAAGTTCTTCATAGAGATCATGAGAAAGTACTTGTCTCACTTATTTCACTTGAAGGATCAACCTATTAAGGTTCCAACATTCTCTTTCCTCTGTATTTATTTTTCCTTTCATGCCCCATTTTTATAAAATAATTGCTCCTTTTTACCTTTTCCTACTCAATTTTATTTTTTAGAATCATCATATACAGCTCAGCATCAACTTTTCTTTCAAACTATCTTAATAATGATAGCAGAAGAATATTGATAACATTTTCATATATATATAACAAGTAAATAGTTTGACCTTAATGTGTACCTTATAATTAATGGTTTATATTGAATTTTCCATTGGGTTCTGGGTTTTCTTGTTACAAATACTTGAAAGTCTTTTAGTTTGTCAAATGTCTATTTTAATTTCATTCAGGATAATATTCAACTTTGCTGGGTAAGTTATCCCTGAACACAACCCCAGCTTTTTTTGTTCTTCGAAATATAATGTTCCAAGACCTATGATCTTATAGAGTAGAAGTTGCCAGGTCTCGTGAAATCCTGACTGTATTTCTGCAGTATTTAAGTTGTATTTTCTTGTTGTTTGGAACATTTTTTCCTTAACCTGGGAGTTTTTAAACTTGGCTTTGACATTCCTATAAGTTTTCCTCCTGGCATCTCTTTCAGGTGGTGAATAGTAGACTTTTTTCTATTTCAAATTTATCCTCTTGTTCTAGAACTTCAAGGCAATTTTCCTTAATATTATATGCAGATTCTTTTTTATCATAATATGTGGTCTTTCCTTGATCTGGTCTCCAGATCAGTTGTTTTTTTAATGCAATGTTTCAAATTCTCTTCTATTTTTTCTAGGTTTATTATTTCTTAATCTCTTATAACATCATTTGATCCCTCTTATCCAATTCTAGGAGTTATTTTCTTCCTTAAGATTTTCCTTGATATTATCCATGACTCAGGATTAAAACTTGATTATAATAATAAGCGCTTTACTTTTGATAAACACTGACGTCTTAAAGAGCGGTGAACTATTCTGCTGGTAAACCCTGTAAAGTTCTCATTTTTATTTGTCAGCTTCTGAATTTTCCCATAATTTTTTATCAAACCAATCATGCTGTTTGTGAGTGTTCTGACCCAGATGAGTAAATGCTATGCTGTACAACAAATCTCTAAGAGCTGCCCACTCCTTTTTTTTGCTCCACTGTTACCAACCATGTGTTGGCTCAGCTTTCCCTCCAAGTTAGCATCAAACTGGTTCACATTTAGAGAAGTGCTCTAATCTATTGACATTGAATCTTTTGGTAGTCATCTTGCCTTGGGGTCACTGCTTTTGTTGAATGTGAATGTTCAGCTTGTAGAGGATAAGTCTATGATCAGTCCAGCACTCTGTGACATACATTGCCTTCATCACTGTCATATTCTGTCTGTAATGACATAGTCTATTAAATGCCAATGTTTGCTGTGAGGATGCATGCATAAAATGTTATTGTTTCTAGGTAAATGGAAGACATTGGTGATGAGAAGGACTTTAGATGCACAAGTCTTTCATAGTAAGTGATCATTGCTATTGCTGTCTCCAGCTCCATTCCTCCTAAGGACTCCTTGCCATGTCTGATAGTCTATGCCTACTCTGGTGTTATAGTCACCCAGAATGACAAACTTGTCCTCTTTTGGCACATTGATGATGAGGGTCTCCAATCTTCATAAAATTTTTCTTTGATTTTATCAGGGTTCATTGTGGTAGGAACATATGCCCTGCTAATGGCATGGCACTTCCTTGTAAGTAGCAATCACATTGTCATGCGCCTGTCATTCACTCCTTTTGGGAGGTATACAAGATTTTTAACTAGATCAGTTTTGATTGCCAGCTTTATTGCACTCCCCATCACTATAGCCACTCCAGAAAAAATGTGTGTCCAGTTCTGACTTGGGTAAGCTAGCCTTCATCTGTCAGACATATCACTCAGGGTTCTATTTGGAAGTGATACCTGCTGATTTCTCTCCCAACAAGAGCTGTTTGTCTTTCAGATCTGCTGTATTTCATGTTGTTCATAAATGTGTGCACATTCCATGTACCAATGGTGACTGAAATGATCTTTGCAGAAGTTTTTGAACTTTTTTGTGTTTTGGCCATAGGGTATCTGGGTATCATATCTGGGGCAACTAGCAGATCAGGGATAGGTTAGGTGAAACAGACAATTTTTAGGGCACCTTTTCTAGCCCCTTTCTTATTCTAGGAGGTGAGTAGTACAGCATTTTAGAAAGGCTTCTCAGACATTAACAGAGCTTCTGAATACCATTGATGCATCAGTCTAATGAGGAGATAACCCTATGGTCTGAGCTGCCTATGTGCAGGGTTGTGACTACTGTTTCCAGTGTATCTACGTTCATTGCTTTGCCACTTGCCCATAACCACAGGATTTTGAGGTAGGTAAAAATGGTAAAATTCTATTGGGAATGTCTTTTGACTCACACATAAATTCAATTTAAGTGAAGTAGAATTGTAAGAAGTTTTTGGCCTCATTCTTCCTTCCAGAATTGTTGGAGTCCAGTGGCAAGACCAAAGTCAAGGTGACCAGCAAAGGCTTGGGATACAGTGGATGACCTTGGTGTCTTAAATGTCTAGCTAAGTTCTAAGCACTCCCCAGCACCTGCTTCTACTACCTTCATGGACCATTAGAACAAATTGTTCACATCCACCTACTGGGGAAGTCTTCATATGCTTACTGTTGATACTGACAACCCCTCCCCAACTCACTGACCAGTTTGAGGCCCAACAGTTATTCTCAACCTGGTTTAGTAAGACTGATTGGACTCTGAACCCTTCTAGGACTTAACTCATCTTTTTTTCCAGGTATAAAAGTCCAAAATTAAGTGAGAGACACCCTGATTAGATCCTTGAGAATTTTTCCTCTAGGTTTCAAACCATACAGAACTGACTTGAAGCAAATTTTACCTGAAGCAAATTCACTAACTGGTTATAAAAGCCTAGTTCTACATTTCTTTTAGAGTATAGATTAAATCCTCAAACTCTTGTTCTACTCTAGCCTCTGGATATAGTTCTTAATGTGGCTTTTCCCTGCAGGGCTGCCAGAAAATTGAAATTTTCATTTCTTTCTGTTGCCAGGCCCAAGTCAGGGCCTCCCACTAAGGTTCTGCTTCCACTATGGGTGATATCTCCAGTTCTCAAATTGTTTGTTGAGTTAATATTAAAGACGGTGCCTGACTCTAATGAATTATAACTATTTATATTCCCTTCCCCAGGCTATCTTTGACAACTCATCCCTCCACTTTTTCTCCCTACCCAACCCCACTCCAACTCAGACGGGTAAGTTTTCCAAAATCCCATCCCTAACAAGTTTAGAGAAATCACCAAAAATTCCCACTAAGAGGAGGAGAAGAGTTCATTAGTCAGTTTCCCTTTGGAAGAGATTGCTTGACGGCAATGATTTTGCAGGAAAAAAAAAGCAAAATGGAATGTTAGAAAGAGCCCTCGCCTAGGAGTCAGGAAATTTGGCAGAAATCCCAGCTCTAACACTCACTTAAGAGGTATGTGAGTGATCAGCTCCCACAGAGCAAAGTCCCAGTTCCAAGGCCAAAGTTTCCATTAGGTTTAAGTACCAGGTACTCTGGCTTCTAAGGGCTTCCATGCCAGGCTGGCTGGCTTCTCCATCCCACTTGCAATTCTGGTTCTAAAGTCAATATGACTTAAACTCCCCAGTCAGGTAGGGATCACTTCTGGCACCTGAAACTGAGGACTAATGATACAGAACTGAAACACACCCCCAGGGCTATTTCTTAGAGCCTGGACAGAAGTAGCTAGGGAAGGAAGTCCTTCCCCTCTCACAGGTTTGGCTCATGGACCTACAATGTGTAACTTTCACCCTCTAGATTAAACAAGAAAAAGCTCAGAGTAGAGTTTGAGAAAGAGTGTGATTTCCCATCTTGCCAGTTTTAAAGACATAACTTGCTCTGGTTATGAAGCCAATCAAAGGAGGTTACATCTACGTACAAAGTAGGGGACAAAAAAAGCCTCCATGTTAGGCAATCTGGCATTATTCAAATGCTCTATTATACTATTATACCATGAGACGTGACAAAAGGGACAGTTTCAGACAAAGACTTGTATGAACTGTTGCATAGTGAAGGTAGCAGAACCTGGAGAATAACTTATACAATAATAGCATTTTAAAAACAAACCACATTGAAAGACTTAAGAACTCTGATGAATGTGATGATCAGTCACAATTCCAAAGAACTGATGATGAAGCAATGCTATCACGCTCATGGGCTCAGGTTGCAGAATTAAAACATGCTTTTCTGAACATAGCCAATTTGGGTATTTGTTTTGCTTGATTATGTACATTTGTTTTTTTTCATGATTTTCTTGCATCATTGTGATTTCTTTTCCAAATTTTTCCTCTACCTCTCTTATTTGTTTTTTAAAATCTTTTTAAGCTCTTCCAGGAATTCTTTTTTGACCTGAGACTAATTGACATTCTTTATTTAGATTTTGGATACAGCAGTTTTAACTTTGTTATCTTCTTCTGAGTTTGTGTTTTGATCTTCCCTGTCACCATAATAACTTTCTAAGGTCAGGATCTTTGTTTGTTTGCTCATTTCTGTAGCCTATTTCTTTACTATTAGCTTTATATTAAAGTTGGACTTTGCTCTTGGGATTGAGGGGGCAGTGTTCCAAGCTTCAGACTTTTTCATGCTTCTGATTTCAGAGCTAAGTCTGAGGGTCTGCAAATTTTCAGTACTTCCAAAGTGGTGTGATACAGAGAGAGAAGTGGTCACTGTTCTCCTGGTCTGTGCATTCTGCATCAGAACTGTGACTAGATCCCTTACAACTTCATCCCTTACAACTACCTCAAAGGTCTACCATTGTTGTTGACCCCACCACATGGGCTCTGGGCCAGTGCCCACCCTGGTATCACATGCCTCTTATGCCAACCTCCTAAGTTGTCTTTGGCTGGAGAAATTTCTTACTCTGATGTTTGTTGGCTATACCCCTTCAAAATTCAATTTGCCTTGTTATTTTAAAATTATTTGGAAGGGAATGTTGGGAGAGTCTGGCTGGGTTGCTGTTTTCTAATCTATTATCTTGGCTGCTATTTTGGCCCGCCTCCAGCAACGAGTTTTAGATATGGTCACTGAAATCCTAAGCCAAAATTTCACCATCATTAATGATTTCAAGTGAAGTCATGGGCACTCTAACTCTAGAAAGCATTGCTTTTTGGAAGCCAGCGATGTGGGAGGTTAACAGAGGGTTCATCATTTTCTTTCACTATCTCTCTTTGCCACTTCTCTCCATCTCTGTCCAGTTCTCTGATAGTTCTCTGTTTATTGCACCTCTGGAAAGTCTATCACCTTGTAATTTATAATGTCTCAAAATGCTGAGTCCTATAAATAGATATGCCCACCTCTACATAATTGATCAATAAATGCACAAGCATTAATTTGACACTGAATGTGTATTAGGCACTGAACTAGATACTATACAAATAGAAAGTAAGAAAATTTCTGTCCTTGTGGAACTTAATATTACAAGATATAAAGGGAAATGGTAATCAGGAAAATGAGTTTTGGGTTGAGCAGTCACAAATATTGTGAGTATAGCCATAAGACAATAATAGATTGCCACATCCTATTCAGTAGCAATGATAATACTACTTTAATTATTATTCCCTGAGCAAGATGTACATTAGAACAGGTGGCAAAATGACTGTGCTGGATAATCCCTAGTATTTGACCCAAGGGAATGTTGAGTATAGCCTGTTGGCTAGATATAAAGGCCTGAATGGAGTTTTCGCCTATCCCAGGGTATATTCTTTGGAGGTCTGAGTCCAAAGAGACACTATTATTGGTGGTGAGAAGTCAACTTGAATTATTGAAAAGAATTGGTAACTTGCCCAAATCAGCTGATGGCTAGAGGTCTTTTTCAGATAGAAAACATACTTAGTAAGAATTCAACAAGTTGCATGGCATTAAGACCAGAGGAAAATTCTGTGTGTTATAAACATTTGGAGGCAATATCCATGAGGGAAAAAAAAAGCCTTGGAGACAGATAGCATAGACCATAAAAGTACACAAATGCTAGAGGAATTAGACGCCAATACCAGCCTAGAACATTAGGTGAAAGCACTGAATTTGACCATAATGGAAGAATCAGTCTTAATAAGTGGTTAGCCAATTTAAATAAACAGTACAGTGTAGTGATTAGAACTCACAATTTTGAATCAGGAAGTCTTTGGTCTGAATCCTCCTTCTAATGCTATCTTCGTCATCCTGAGCAAATCATTTAACTTTTCTGAGCCTTGATTTGTAAAACAAGGATAGTAATAGTATCTGCCTCACTAGGTTATAGTGAAATCAAATTCGATTTTGTACATATCAAGCACTTTGCAAACTTTAAAGTGCCACATGAATTTGAAGATTGATATTATTTATAATCAATCATAATTAAGTATGGTTGTTATGATTATGTTATTATTGATTTAGACAAAAATAATTAGTGCAAAAAGGAATGTGTAAAAGAATATAGGACTTCAGGGGCAATCTTTGAGACCTTGAGGAAGGTCAAAGGAATAGATGTCAATGTAACAGAAAGGTGGCCTACAATCCAAGAAGGAATATCTAGGGGAAAATAGGGAAAAAGTTTTATGCAAGTGGGGACACTCTGAGGCACGAGAGTAGATAGCAGATTCTGAAATGATAGAGAATCCTAATGACTTTGACCTCCTGAATGGATGTTAGACTAAGAGCCTGAGAGCTTAGACTAGTATTCAAAATGTTTAAGGTAAAGGTGACTTCAGAAGGGCCTAAAGGATGAAGGATTGCCAAAAGTGCACACTTAATAAATGTTTGTTCAATAAACCATTTAACAGGAAAAGTTAAAAAAGATCAGAGACTAGTTCCATTCCATGATAAAGGTTATCGATTCCTATGGCTTTTGAGGACTACTTGTAATTTCATAACTTACTTTTCACGTGTTATTTTAACTCATCTGAATATCTGTGTAGTTTCAGTAGTAGAAAACAAACAAAACCCTTAGGATACCTAAAGAAGAGCTATGTACTTATTTCATGTATTTTAGAGACAGTAAAATGGTAGGGAAAGAAAAATGAGAAACTTGCATCCCCTTTCTGCAGCTGCTCTGGCTGAGAAGTGTCCCATATTGACGAGAGAGTGTTAGCAATTACTACCCAAAGGGGAAACGGTGAGACAATCTTGGCAGAAAGTATAAGAAAGCCTCCGCCACAATGGGGAGTACCTTTGGTGAGCGCAGTCTCCCTGTTCTATGCCTCCATTTAATAATGAAAAGATCATTGAGCCAAATTGTATCCATAATTATCTTCCTAATTTCATATGTATAAAGATCATATATAATCTTCAATATTGTAGACACTGTATATGAGGAAAACCTTTAAAAGTTGCATTTTCTAATAGGGAAAGACAACACATAAAAGCAAGTAGAAAGGGGGGAGTGAGGGGAGACAAAGATTCCCCATGTGGATGCATTGTCCAGACAGTCAGCGGTGCAACCTGGAGAGGAATGAACACATGGACAGTCTGGATACTCTCCTTAAATTGAGGTTCTGACAATTAGTGAAACAAAGAATGGTAAGTGCTCTGTCTTGTGTATCAACTTTCTGCTTCTGCAGTGATGTTGGCAGAGTGATGGGAAATAAAGAGCGTTAAGGGTCATGTGGTTTTTAGACCACCTATTAACATTAAATTAGCTATTGGCTCTCTAAATGTGAGATTCTTATCCAGTGACCAATGTATGGACATGCTAGAGGAGGAAGTGATTCTCATCAGCATTGAGATTCTTGTTCTAAATGAAATGACTCACTGGCTGTCCTTCGAGAGGCAAATAAAAGAGATAGCAGCATTGATTCTATTGTGGGTCCAAAGACAACAGGAAGCAATATCTTCTGGTCATGTTTTATTGCATTGCTCATGACAAGCATCTGCAAAAAGATACCCCTAAAGATATTTATTCTTTACATGCCAGCATGTTGCAAAGAATGAGGCAGCAGAGATATGCAATGCAAAGTTCAATCAGACTGGCCAAATTAAATTAACATGTACATTGATATTTGGCTACTTCAGTGTAAGAGTGAGAATAAGGAAGGCTGGCAAAAAAAATGATGAAAAACATGGTTCAGGAATAAGAAAAAAGAGAGGCCCAACGCTTATAGACTGAATAAGAGCCTCTGATTCCTACAAAATAAATATTTTCTTCCAAAAGAGATTAAAAACATACTGGACATGGAGAGCATCAAGGATCAAAGATTTTTAACTGGAAAGAACCTTCGGAGCATCTGGTCCAACCCCCTCATTTTCCAAAAGACCAGAAAAGTTAAGTATCATGGCCAAGGTCATGGAGCTAGAAGTGGATCCAAGATTTGAATCCCCATTTCTTTTTCCAAATCCATCACTCTATCCACTATATCATGCTGCCTCAGTAAAAAAAAAATATGAAATTGATTGTGCTATAGTTATATGAAAACACTTATTAGTAATGTAGAAATCATTCCTCAATTAGCTCTGTACAATCAGATGGATATTGTAGAGTCTTCCGGATGAGATTCATAATCATGCAAAAAGTTTAGCCTAACTATCCACATAGGAAAAACCAAGGAGATGAACTCATACCTCTTGATACTGCAAAGCAAATGATGTCATCACTCAGCTAGTTGGTGTAGTGACAGCATGATATTCATAGCACCTATAGTGGCTATGAATATTCTGGTGAAATTCTGAATTCCAAAATATAACAGACTCTCCACATTAAAGACAGAACCAAAACATTTTTTTCAAATGCCAAAAAGTCAAATCCCAACACCAGAAAGCCAAATCCATCATAGCAACAAAGAAATATATACACAATAAAGCTGCAGGTGGCACCACCATCCCCAAGCCTTCCCCCTATTAGGGCCTTCCCACAAACAAATACTCACAGATTGCTACCTGCTTCCTCTCTCTTCCTCAACTCTAACTACTCTGACCAACTTCCTCTTATCTCTCCTCTAGCCTTCCTTGCTCCACATGTTCAGCAAGTTCCTCCCACCACAGGCTTTATGTGACTCAAACTCATGTGTCTTAGGCTATTTAAGCAGGTCACATGGGCCTATTAATGGATGGAAAGATCTCCCCATTTATATTACCATTACAGTTGATCTGTCAATAAACATGTATTAAGCATATACTATATTCCAGTCCCCTATGCCACTGTTCTCTACTCTGCCTGATAACTGTTGTTTTCTGCTGCTCCCCAATAAACTTTGCTGAAGACCCCTCTTTTCAATATCCATATGGGTATCAAGGGCTCCACCATCTTCCTAGTCATCCAGGCTCACAACCTTACTGTATTCCTCTACTCCTCAAACCCACTAACCCCACATAACCAATCTGTCTCTAAGTCTTGTTATTTCTACCTTCACACTATCTCCTGTATACCTCCCCTTATCTCTCCTCACACAGCCAAGACCCTGGCTCAGGTCCGCATCACTGTGATAACAATAGGCAGCTGGATGGCCAGTTCAGAGTTGATTAATCAGTACGTGTATCTTGGGCAAATTTTGTGGCTGGAAAATGACCTGGGCCCAAACTGAACAAGATGAATAGAGTGGGTTATATGGCTTTTGGGAAAACATGCCACATTTTTAATGAGCCTGACTGATCTCCCTAAAATAAAGATCCATCATTTTATTTATTTATTTGATTTGCTTTTCAGTAAATAAGCATTTATTTTTTCTTCTTCCCACCCAAAGTCCCCTACAATTTTGAATGAAAAACAAAAGCCTTGTTTTTTCTAATCAAACAAAACAAGCTCTTACATTGTTCACATCCAAAAATGGGACCAGGAAGACTTATCTTTCTGAGTTAAAACCTGACCTCAGACACTTAATAATTGTGTAACCTTGGGCAAATCATTTAATCCTATTTGCCTTAGTTTTTTTCTTCTTTAGAATGAGCTGGAAAAGGAAATGATAAATCACTTGGGTATCTTTGCTGAGAAAATTCCAAAAGGGATTGGACATGACTGAAAAAAATAACTAAACAACAAAAACAAGCTACAAGTCATGAAATAGCACAGTTTCTGAAGAATTAAATTGCTAGTCACCTTACCGACAATGTGGAGGTTCATGGTAAGCTTGAGCAGGCTGCAGCATACTAACAGAATCCAGTAGGTGGCCTTTCCATTCTTTTTCTTTGCCCCATTTCCTCCTTCCTCTGATGCTTTACTACTAGCTGTATTTAAAAGAGACGATACTCAATGCCAGCAAGTAGGCCCTAGTATGGATTCTGAAAACTGTAGTAACCATCCCATCCTTTCCATGTCCTGTGAAGTTCTTGGTCTATAGATACACAGCCAGAGATGGGATGAGTGACATAGCTATGTCAGGAAACTTATTAGAGATGTGAGGGCTTCCCAGGGGACCTTCGTTTCTATAAAAAACAACCCCTACCAAACATTGTGTTCCTCACCTTGAGAACAAACATATGGGTTAGTCCTCATTCCCTAATGTCAAGAGGGCTTTTTAAAACCAGCATAAATACTGATTTATTGCTGGTGGAGCTGTGACTTGGTCCAACCGTGTTGGAGAACAATTTGGAATAATGCAAGAAAGTTACCCAGATTACACATCAAGCCAGTTAATGACAGCAAGAAAAGATATGTGTGTATGTGTGTGTGTGTGTGTGTGTGATATTTAAAGCATAATTAGTAACAAAATGTGTCCAGTGATTTGGAAGTGTCTGAACAAAGTGACAGATGAATGTAATATTATTGAAATGTAAAGAATGATTAATATGAGGAATTATGGCAAATATGGGAAGACTAAGATGAAGTGACCCTAAGAAGGTCTCAACTTCTGTTTGCCTCAGTTTCCTCAACTGTAAAATGAGGATAAAAAAATAGTGCCTATCCCGAAGGGTTGTTGTGATGATAAAATGAGATATTTGTAAAATGCTTAGCACAGTTTCTGACACATAGTAGGTGTTCTATAAATATTTATTCCCTTTCCATTGTCCCCCTTCCTCCCCACCCCCACCCCCAATTCTAAAGTAAACTGCACCCCTCTCTGGGGTTTCACAATTCCACTGTCACCTAACTTGTGTTCAGTAACCCATTTTAGGATTTGTCATATTCCCTGTCTGAGGTAACTCTCCCTAGGGCTCTAGTTCTCAAACAGAATAAGGATGGAGAGACACTGTACTAAAGAAGCTGTTTTAATTTCCCCTTAGTAGACCCTTGGTTCAGTGTAAAATAGCAAGTGACATGGTGTTCAGAGAATTTTTTTAAAAATGATTTTATGCAATGCAGCTCCTATTCTGGATCTAGAATTCTGAAAGAGTCTATTGACCTTTGCCCTCTTTCCCCCAGCAATACATTACTGAATTTATCTCTCTCTCTGACCTCTCTAAGCTTCCTCTGTGCTAACAAGTAAACTATAAAAATGAAAAGATGCACATACTATTAGTCACAATCATGCTAGTAGGTAATTTTTACTTAACTATGGAGAGTGAATTTTGTTTAGGGGTGTGGTACTGGGGTATTTGTGGGAAAGTGTCTGTGGTGTCAAAACGTATCAATAACATCAGTCAATTTTTTAAAAGTAGTGGAGCGGCTATCCGTAGGACATTCATACCCTGTCTAATTGCTTCTTCCATATGACATGAAGTATATTTGTAAAGCACTTAATATGGTACCTGGCACATAGTAGGAGTTTAATAAATGGCTTATCCCTTCCTTCCCAGATACTGGACATTGCTCTTAGTTCAGGTCAGATTAAACCCCTTGCTGTTTCTTTGTTCTTGGCTAAAAGCCTGGGCCTCTTGTAGCATCCCTTTTTCTGTAACCTTCATTTCATCAGGCTTGACTGGAACCCAAAACCTCAAAACTTTTCCTTGGATCTTCAAACTTACTCATGTTTTATGGTCTGGCAAAGCACTTTGCTTTCACAATGACGGTACCAATTTAGACTATTTATACAAACTGACATCTTGCTTCTATTTATTCCTCTGGCTTTGACTGACTTCTGATCCAGGCCCCTCCTAGACTTCCTTCCAAAGGCCCTAGGGTACTGTCCTATAAAAACTATATCTCAGCAATGCAGTGATTAATATCCAAGATGGTGAAATTGAACCTGTACTCTTATTCCAGTATACTCTATGGCTAACATTTCCCCTTCCCATCTACCTAATTGTTAACCTTTTCTTCTTTAAATCCCCTATCAAAACCTCACTTCTTTCATTCATAATTTCTCTAACTTTGTGTAATTAACATCTTAAATGAGTTAAGTCAAAAGTTTAAAAGAAGAATAAAATAGAGTTTCTGGGGGAGAGGAGAAAATGAAACTATTGCAAATTTATTGAACTACATTTTATCTGTTATCTGAGCACCTACTATTACTATAATAGTAACATCTAGAAAGTGGAAAAACAACAAATTTAATTGTTGTTCTATACCTGAGCAGATTTTTCAAGTTTGTAGACAATTAGGATACAGAATCTCAGATATAGACAAGGGAGACACATGTAGAGGCAGCTTTGATGCAGTGGTAGAGTTGTGCCTGGAGTCAGAAATATCTGAGTTCAAATCTAGCTAGCTGTATGACCCTGGAAAAGTCACTTAACTCCTGTCTGCCTTAGTCTCCTCAGTTGTGAAGTGAAGACAATAGTAGAACCTCCCTCGCAGGTTATTGTGAGGATAAGATGAGAAAGTAACCTGGCATATAATAGGTGCTAGATAAAACCGTATTCCCTTCCCCCTTTCCCTTCATGATCCTTTAAAAGTGAAGTAGGATCTATTCCAAGGAGAGACTCAATAAAAAATGAGAAAATAACTCCCAACAATCTGAGTGATCTTGTAAATGGCATGTAGGAGTTAGACATTGGACTCCCTTAATCTACAAGGGGTACCTTCTGATAAAAAAAATCATCATGATAATTGAAAACACTCAAATTACACAGGGACTTTATTATTATTATTACCAAAGTCCATTTCAACCCAGAAAACTGTTTCTCCAAAAGAATTTGCCAAATTATTCTTTCTGTGCATCTGATGCTGGATATCACCTAAAATCTATCAGGATAGGAACCTGGGGGGGGGGAAAGAAAAAAATCTCTTAGGTTTTTTTTTTTAATGTAAATACTTTCTGTGTAATACAGATACACAACAAAATAAACATTTTATTAATGCATGTCTGTTATTGATTTGTCCCTGGGGCAATGTGACTAAATTGATTGGAAATACGATTTCCGTGGCACTTATCTTCAGATCAATGATCATAGGATCATAGATTGAGAGATGGAAAGACCTTAGAAGTCATCAAGTCCAACTCTTTTCCTTTTATAGATGAGGAAACTGAGGCTCAGTTCAGGACTGAGGTAGTAAGTGTATGAGGAAGAATTCAAACTCAAGTCTTCCCATCTCCAGGTCCATTATAGCACCTAACTGCCTCATGGTTTTGACTGTTACCTTTTTCTTATCTAGTTATAGTATATGTATTCTATTTATGGTCAAAGACTGCACCTAAAAGAAAAGATCTTTAATTATGTCTGCAGAAATTTCTCTATATAGGTAGAGATAAGCCAATCTCAGTCTGGACTTTAAAGACATGTCAGGAAAAAAATATTAACTCCACTGACTAGAAATGTTTACTGATTTTGTAACCTATAAATTATACTAAATGTATGTGCCTACAACCTTCTGTACAGTAGATGGCATAGATAATCCTTGATAGCTTTTTTTTTTTAAAGCAAGATCCTCAGGGCCACTGTTCTCATAAAAAATGACAAAATGATACACCAGACTTATTCGGCTTCTAAAACTGAGAACCCTGGCCTCTCCTTATGAGAGTCATACTTTTAATGACTCCAGAGACAAGGTTGTCATTTGGAAGTCAAACAATCCTGGCTTGAATTAGCAATGTCTCTTTCTTGTTGAGGGGTTTCTTTTTTGCCTTCTTAATATGAGCTAGTATTTTCTCTAATTTCTCATTTTTTTTGACTCACGAATAAAACCATATCTTCTACCTTCTCTCTTCCCCAACAGTGTGACTTGGCAGATTTGAATTGATATCAGATCAGTCTCCTATTTGGAGGCAGATAAATATTTCTTCCCCAGAATTAAAAAAAAAGCCAGAAATCTTTTCTTTATAACATGGGATCCCATCCCCCACCCTGTCACAATTACAGGTACAAGCAAATGATAGTTTCCTTCATCATCTTCATTTTCTTTGGAAGAAAAACATGAGTCTTTATCTCTAAGGTCCCTTCCAGCCCTAAATCCTATGATCCCTATGATTCTGTGATCTCACCAGATGGGGAAGAAGTCATTAAAAGACCACTTCTTAAGGACGTGCATCCATAAATGAACCAACAAGCAGACATATATGCAACCTCATCTAATCCTTTGTAGGAGTGTTTTCAAAGGAAAAAGTAGCATCCAGAGAAGACTTTAAAACTGGGGGGGGGGGGGGAGGGAAGAAAGAGAAGTTATCTAAAGTGCTTTAAATGGTTTTGAAAATTAATATGGCATAGATCCTATATGCACTTGCATACATTAGTGTCCAAACAGTCTTTATTTCTTCATCTCTCTCCACAGAAGCTAAAAAAAATAATCCAGGCAGGTACAGCAAGTACTATTGTAACAGATAAATTAAGGAGAGGGAGAGAGGGAGGGAGGGAGAGAGAGAGAGAGAAAGAGAGAGAGAGAGAGAGAGAGAGAGAGAG